>NW_028232097.1:0-223058 GCF_054491065.1 Syngnathus leptorhynchus | reverse complement strand
GAAATCGCTTTTTCTCGCCAAGATAAGCACGTTTTCTGAAATGCCGCTCTCCCGTCACTCTGGTTAAAGTGTTATGAAAAAAAAGGCTGTTGGGGGCTAGGGAGTATCGAGTTGATCATTATACATGAAGAAATAACCAATTTCATCGTTTGGTTTATGTTTTACACGCGTTTTAAATTTTATTGCCGAAATCGCTTTTTCTCGCCGAGATAAGCACGTTTTCTGAAATGCCGCTCTCCCGTCACTCTGGTTAAAGTGTTATGAAAAAAAAGGCTGTTGGGGGCTAGGGAGTATCGAGTTGATCATTATACATGAAGAAATAACCAATTTCATCGTTTGGTTTATGTTTTACACGCGTTTTAAATTTTATTGCCGAAATCGCTTTTTCTCGCCGAGATAAGCACGTTTTCTGAAATGCCGCTCTCCCGTCACTCTGGTTAAAGTGTTATGAAAAAAAAGGCTGTTGGGGGCTAGGGAGTATCGAGTTGATCATTATACATGAAGAAATAACCAATTTCATCGTTTGGTTTATGTTTTACACGCGTTTTAAATTTTATTGCCGAAATCGCTTTTTCTCGCCGAGATAAGCACGTTTTCTGAAATGCCGCTCTCCCGTCACTCTGGTTAAAGTGTTATGAAAAAAAAGGCTGTTGGGGGCTAGGGAGTATCGAGTTGATCATTATACATGAAGAAATAACCAATTTCATCGTTTGGTTTATGTTTTACACGCGTTTTAAATTTTATTGCCGAAATCGCTTTTTCTCGCCGAGATAAGCACGTTTTCTGAAATGCCGCTCTCCCGTCACTCTGGTTAAAGTGTTATGAAAAAAAAGGCTGTTGGGGGCTAGGGAGTATCGAGTTGATCATTATACATGAAGAAATAACCAATTTCATCGTTTGGTTTATGTTTTACACGCGTTTTAAATTTTATTGCCGAAATCGCTTTTTCTCGCCGAGATAAGCACGTTTTCTGAAATGCCGCTCTCCCGTCACTCTGGTTAAAGTGTTATGAAAAAAAAGGCTGTTGGGGGCTAGGGAGTATCGAGTTGATCATTATACATGAAGAAATAACAAATTTCATCGTTTGGTTTATGTTTTACACGCGTTTTAAATTTTATTGCCGAAATCGCTTTTTCTCGCCGAGATAAGCACGTTTTCTGAAATGCCGCTCTCCCGTCACTCTGGTTAAAGTGTTATGAAAAAAAAGGCTGTTGGGGGCTAGGGAGTATCGAGTTGATCTTTATACATGAAGAAATAACCAATTTCATCGTTTGGTTTATGTTTTACACGCGTTTTAAATTTTATTGCCGAAATCGCTTTTTCTCGCCGAGATAAGCACGTTTTCTGAAATGCCGCTCTCCCGTCACTCTGGTTAAAGTGTTATGAAAAAAAAGGCTGTTGGGGGCTAGGGAGTATCGAGTTGATCATTATACATGAAGAAATAACCAATTTCATCGTTTGGTTTATGTTTTACACGCGTTTTAAATTTTATTGCCGAAATCGCTTTTTCTCGCCGAGATAAGCACGTTTTCTGAAATGCCGCTCTCCCGTCACTCTGGTTAAAGTGTTATGAAAAAAAAGGCTGTTGGGGGCTAGGGAGTATCGAGTTGATCATTATACATGAAGAAATAACCAATTTCATCGTTTGGTTTATGTTTTACACGCGTTTTAAATTTTATTGCCGAAATCGCTTTTTCTCGCCGAGATAAGCACGTTTTCTGAAATGCCGCTCTCCCGTCACTCTGGTTAAAGTGTTATGAAAAAAAAGGCTGTTGGGGGCTAGGGAGTATCGAGTTGATCATTATACATGAAGAAATAACCAATTTCATCGTTTGGTTTATGTTTTACACGCGTTTTAAATTTTATTGCCGAAATCGCTTTTTCTCGCCGAGATAAGCACGTTTTCTGAAATGCCGCTCTCCCGTCACTCTGGTTAAAGTGTTATGAAAAAAAAGGCTGTTGGGGGCTAGGGAGTATCGAGTTGATCATTATACATGAAGAAATAACCAATTTCATCGTTTGGTTTATGTTTTACACGCGTTTTAAATTTTATTGCCGAAATCGCTTTTTCTCGCCGAGATAAGCACGTTTTCTGAAATGCCGCTCTCCCGTCACTCTGGTTAAAGTGTTATGAAAAAAAAAGGCTGTTGGGGGCTAGGGAGTATCGAGTTGATCATTATACATGAAGAAATAACCAATTTCATCGTTTGGTTTATGTTTTACACGCGTTTTAAATTTTATTGCCGAAATCGCTTTTTCTCGCCGAGATAAGCACGTTTTCTGAAATGCCGCTCTCCCGTCACTCTGGTTAAAGTGTTATGAAAAAAAAGGCTGTTGGGGGCTAGGGAGTATCGAGTTGATCATTATACATGAAGAAATAACCAATTTCATCGTTTGGTTTATGTTTTACACGCGTTTTAAATTTTATTGCCGAAATCGCTTTTTCTCGCCGAGATAAGCACGTTTTCTGAAATGCCGCTCTCCCGTCACTCTGGTTAAAGTGTTATGAAAAAAAAGGCTGTTGGGGGCTAGGGAGTATCGAGTTGATCATTATACATGAAGAAATAACCAATTTCATCGTTTGGTTTATGTTTTACACGCGTTTTAAATTTTATTGCCGAAATCGCTTTTTCTCGCCGAGATAAGCACGTTTTCTGAAATGCCGCTCTCCCGTCACTCTGGTTAAAGTGTTATGAAAAAAAAGGCTGTTGGGGGCTAGGGAGTATCGAGTTGATCATTATACATGAAGAAATAACCAATTTCATCGTTTGGTTTATGTTTTACACGCGTTTTAAATTTTATTGCCGAAATGGCTTTTTCTCGCCGAGATAAGCACGTTTTCTGAAATGCCGCTCTCCCGTCACTCTGGTTAAAGTGTTATGAAAAAAAAGGCTGTTGGGGGCTAGGGAGTATCGAGTTGATCATTATACATGAAGAAATAACCAATTTCATCGTTTGGTTTATGTTTTACACGCGTTTTAAATTTTATTGCCGAAATCGCTTTTTCTCGCCGAGATAAGCACGTTTTCTGAAATGCCGCTCTCCCGTCACTCTGGTTAAAGTGTTATGAAAAAAAAGGCTATTGGGGGCTAGGGAGTATCGAGTTGATCATTATACATGAAGAAATAACCAATTTCATCGTTTGGTTTATGTTTTACACGCGTTTTAAATTTTATTGCCGAAATCGCTTTTTCTCGCCGAGATAAGCACGTTTTCTGAAATGCCGCTCTCCCGTCACTCTGGTGAAAGTGTTATGAAAAAAAAGGCTGTTGGGGGCTAGGGAGTATCGAGTTGATCATTATACATGAAGAAATAACCAATTTCATCGTTTGGTTTATGTTTTACACGCGTTTTAAATTTTATTGCCGAAATCGCTTTTTCTCGCCGAGATAAGCACGTTTTCTGAAATGCCGCTCTCCCGTCACTCTGGTTAAAGTGTTATGAAAAAAAAGGCTGTTGGGGGCTAGGGAGTATCGAGTTGATCATTATACATGAAGAAATAACCAATTTCATCGTTTGGTTTATGTTTTACACGCGTTTTAAATTTTATTGCCGAAATCGCTTTTTCTCGCCGAGATAAGCACGTTTTCTGAAATGCCGCTCTCCCGTCACTCTGGTTAAAGTGTTATGAAAAAAAAGGCTGTTGGGGGCTAGGGAGTATCGAGTTGATCATTATACATGAAGAAATAACCAATTTCATCGTTTGGTTTATGTTTTACACGCGTTTTAAATTTTATTGCCGAAATCGCTTTTTCTCGCCGAGATAAGCACGTTTTCTGAAATGCCGCTCTCCCGTCACTCTGGTTAAAGTGTTATGAAAAAAAAGGCTGTTGGGGGCTATGGAGTATCGAGTTGATCATTATACATGAAGAAATAACCAATTTCATCGTTTGGTTTATGTTTTACACGCGTTTTAAATTTTATTGCCGAAATCGCTTTTTCTCGCCGAGATAAGCACGTTTTCTGAAATGCCGCTCTCCCGTCACTCTGGTTAAAGTGTTATGAAAAAAAAGGCTGTTGGGGGCTAGGGAGTATCGAGTTGATCATTATACATGAAGAAATAACCAATTTCATCGTTTGGTTTATGTTTTACACGCGTTTTAAATTTTATTGCCGAAATCGCTTTTTCTCGCCGAGATAAGCACGTTTTCTGAAATGCCGCTCTCCCGTCACTCTGGTTAAAGTGTTATGAAAAAAAAGGCTGTTGGGGGCTAGGGAGTATCGAGTTGATCATTATACATGAAGAAATAACCAATTTCATCGTTTGGTTTATGTTTTACACGCGTTTTAAATTTTATTGCCGAAATCGCTTTTTCTCGCCGAGATAAGCACGTTTTCTGAAATGCCGCTCTCCCGTCACTCTGGTTAAAGTGTTATGAAAAAAAAGGCTGTTGGGGGCTAGGGAGTATCGAGTTGATCATTATACATGAAGAAATATCCAATTTCAACGTTTGGTTTATGTTTTACACGCGTTTTAAATTTTATTGCCGAAATCGCTTTTTCTCGCCGAGATAAGCACGTTTTCTGAAATGCCGCTCTCCCGTCACTCTGGTTAAAGTGTTATGAAAAAAAAGGCTGTTGGGGGCTAGGGAGTATCGAGTTGATCATTATACATGAAGAAATAACCAATTTCATCGTTTGGTTTATGTTTTACACGCGTTTTAAATTTTATTGCCGAAATCGCTTTTTCTCGCCGAGATAAGCACGTTTTCTGAAATGCCGCTCTCCCGTCACTCTGGTTAAAGTGTTATGAAAAAAAAAGGCTGTTGGGGGCTAGGGAGTATCGAGTTGATCATTATACGTGAAGAAATAACCAATTTCATCGTTTGGTTTATGTTTTACACGCGTTTTAAATTTTATTGCCGAAATCGCTTTTTCTCGCCAAGATAAGCACGTTTTCTGAAATGCCGCTCTCCCGTCACTCTGGTTAAAGTGTTATGAAAAAAAAGGCTATTGGGGGCTAGGGAGTATCGAGTTGATCATTATACATGAAGAAATAACCAATTTCATCGTTTGGTTTATGTTTTACACGCGTTTTAAATTTTATTGCCGAAATCGCTTTTTCTCGCCGAGATAAGCACGTTTTCTGAAATGCCGCTCTCCCGTCACTCTGGTTAAAGTGTTATGAAAAAAAAGGCTGTTGGGGGCTAGGGAGTATCGAGTTGATCATTATACATGAAGAAATAACCAATTTCATCGTTTGGTTTATGTTTTACACGCGTTTTGAATTTTATTGCCGAAATCGCTTTTTCTCGCCGAGATAAGCACGTTTTCTGAAATGCCGCTCTCCCGTCACTCTGGTTAAAGTGTTATGAAAAAAAAGGCTGTTGGGGGCTAGGGAGTATCGAGTTGATCATTATACATGAAGAAATAACCAATTTCATCGTTTGGTTTATGTTTTACACGCGTTTTAAATTTTATTGCCGAAATCGCTTTTTCTCGCCGAGATAAGCACGTTTTCTGAAATGCCGCTCTCCCGTCACTCTGGTTAAAGTGTTATGAAAAAAAAGGCTGTTGGGGGCTAGGGAGTATCGAGTTGATCATTATACATGAAGAAATAACCAATTTCATCGTTTGGTTTATGTTTTACACGCGTTTTAAATTTTATTGCCGAAATCGCTTTTTCTCGCCGAGATAAGCACGTTTTCTGAAATGCCGCTCTCCCGTCACTCTGGTTAAAGTGTTATGAAAAAAAAGGCTGTTGGGGGCTAGGGAGTATCGAGTTGATCATTATACATGAAGAAATAACCAATTTCATCGTTTGGTTTATGTTTTACACGCGTTTTAAATTTTATTGCCGAAATCGCTTTTTCTCGCCGAGATAAGCACGTTTTCTGAAATGCCGCTCTCCCGTCACTCTGGTTAAAGTGTTATGAAAAAAAAGGCTGTTGGGGGCTAGGGAGTATCGAGTTGATCATTATACATGAAGAAATAACCAATTTCATCGTTTGATTTATGTTTTACACGCGTTTTAAATTTTATTGCCGAAATCGCTTTTTTTCGCCGAGATAAGCACGTTTTCTGAAATGCCGCTCTCCCGTCACTCTGGTTAAAGTGTTATGAAAAAAAAGGCTGTTGGGGGCTAGGGAGTATCGAGTTGATCATTATACATGAAGAAATAACCAATTTCATCGTTTGGTTTATGTTTTACACGATGCTGAGCTCCAGCTGGAAGTGTAAAAAGAACCGGGCTGGTTAAAAAAAGAACCGGGCGACCCGGTAAAATTGCTTAGCCGGGGCTCTGGAAGCCTAACACGGCGTGATCTTGTCCAAAAAGCCGCTGCTGAGCTCCAGCTGGAAGTGTAAAAAGAACCGGGCTGGTTAAAAAAAAGAACCGGGCGACCCGGTAAAATTGCTTAGCCGGGGCTCTGGAAGCCTAACACGGCGTGATCTTGTCCAAAAAGCCGCTGCTGAGCTCCAGCTGGAAGTGTAAAAAGAACCGGGCTGGTTAAAAAAAAGAACCGGGCGGCCCGGTAAAATTGCTTAGCCGGGGCTCTGGAAGCCTAACCCGGCGTGATACTGTGCAAAAAGCCGCTGCTGAGCTCCAGCTGGAAGTGTAAAAAAAAACGGGCTGGTTAAAAAAAAGAACCGGGCGACCCTGTAAAATTGCTTAGCCGGGGCTCTGGAAGCCTAACACGGCGTGATCTTGTCCAAAAACCCGCTGCTGAGCTCCAGCTGGAAGTGTAAAAAGAACCGGGCTGGTTAAAAAAAAGAACCGGGCGGGCCGGTAAAATTGCTTAGCCGGGGCTCTGGAAGCCTAACACGGCGTGATCTTGTCCAAAAAGCCGCTCGTGAGCTCCAGCTGGAAGTGTAAAAAGAACCGGGCTGGTTCAAAAAAAGAACCGGGCGGCCCGGTAGAATTGCTTAGCCGAGGTCCTGGAAGCCTAACCCGGCGTGATCTTGCGCAAAAAGCCGCTGCTGAGCTCCAGCTGGAAGTGTAAAAAGAACCGGGCTGGTTCAAAAAAAGAACTGGGCGGCCCGGTAAAATTGCTTAGCCGGGGTCCTGGAAGCCTAACGCGGCGTGATCTTGCCCGAAAGTCGGCCTCTATTCTTCCATATTAGGTACCAGGCGCTCAGAGCCAACTTGGCAAACATTTTCTAAGTGCCCACGGCTCTGCGGGGATTGTGCGTCCGACCTGCGCCGGTTCTCCAGCCGGCCTAAAATAACGCAAAACCAGCCTCTCCCCCTGGAGCTCACAGCCAAAGGCGAAACTTTTCTAAGTGCCTACGGCTCTGCGGGCTTTTGAGTCCGCCCCGCGCCGGTTCGTCGGTCGGCCTCAAAAAGCGAAAAATCAGCCTCTCTCCCTGGAGCTCGACTCGAGTTGATCATTATACATGAAGAAATAACCAATTTCATCGTTTGGTTTATGTTTTACACGCGTTTTAAATTTTATTGCCGAAATCGCTTTTTCTCGCCGAGATAAGCACGTTTTCTGAAATGCCGCTCTCCCGTCACTCTGGTTAAAGTGTTATGAAAAAAAAGGCTGTTGGGGGCTAGGGAGTATCGAGTTGATCATTATACATGAAGAAATAACCAATTTCATCGTTTGGTTTATGTTTTACACGCGTTTTAAATTTTATTGCCGAAATCGCTTTTTCTCGCCGAGATAAGCACGTTTTCTGAAATGCCGCTCTCCCGTCACTCTGGTTAAAGTGTTATGAAAAAAAAGGCTATTGGGGGCTAGGGAGTATCGAGTTGATCATTATACATGAAGAAATAACCAATTTCATCGTTTGGTTTATGTTTTACACGCGTTTTAAATTTTATTGCCGAAATCGCTTTTTCTCGCCGAGATAAGCACGTTTTCTGAAATGCCGCTCTCCCGTCACTCTGGTTAAAGTGTTATGAAAAAAAAGGCTGTTGGGGGCTAGGGAGTATCGAGTTGATCATTATACATGAAGAAATAACCAATTTCATCGTTTGGTTTATGTTTTACACGCGTTTTAAATTTTATTGCCGAAATCGCTTTTTCTCGCCGAGATAAGCACGTTTTCTGAAATGCCGCTCTCCCGTCACTCTGGTTAAAGTGTTATGAAAAAAAAGGCTGTTGGGGGCTAGGGAGTATCGAGTTGATCATTATACATGAAGAAATAACCAATTTCATCGTTTGGTTTATGTTTTACACGCGTTTTAAATTTTATTGCCGAAATCGCTTTTTCTCGCCGAGATAAGCACGTTTTCTGAAATGCCGCTCTCCCGTCACTCTGGTTAAAGTGTTATGAAAAAAAAGGCTGTTGGGGGCTAGGGAGTATCGAGTTGATCATTATACATGAAGAAATAACCAATTTCATCGTTTGGTTTATGTTTTACACGCGTTTTAAATTTTATTGCCGAAATCGCTTTTTCTCGCCGAGATAAGCACGTTTTCTGAAATGCCGCTCTCCCGTCACTCTGGTTAAAGTGTTATGAAAAAAAAGGCTGTTGGGGGCTAGGGAGTATCGAGTTGATCATTATACATGAAGAAATATCCAATTTCAACGTTTGGTTTATGTTTTACACGCGTTTTAAATTTTATTGCCGAAATCGCTTTTTCTCGCCGAGATAAGCACGTTTTCTGAAATGCCGCTCTCCCGTCACTCTGGTTAAAGTGTTATGAAAAAAAAGGCTGTTGGGGGCTAGGGAGTATCGAGTTGATCATTATACATGAAGAAATAACCAATTTCATCGTTTGGTTTATGTTTTACACGCGTTTTAAATTTTATTGCCGAAATCGCTTTTTCTCGCCGAGATAAGCACGTTTTCTGAAATGCCGCTCTCCCGTCACTCTGGTTAAAGTGTTATGAAAAAAAAAGGCTGTTGGGGGCTAGGGAGTATCGAGTTGATCATTATACGTGAAGAAATAACCAATTTCATCGTTTGGTTTATGTTTTACACGCGTTTTAAATTTTATTGCCGAAATCGCTTTTTCTCGCCAAGATAAGCACGTTTTCTGAAATGCCGCTCTCCCGTCACTCTGGTTAAAGTGTTATGAAAAAAAAGGCTATTGGGGGCTAGGGAGTATCGAGTTGATCATTATACATGAAGAAATAACCAATTTCATCGTTTGGTTTATGTTTTACACGCGTTTTAAATTTTATTGCCGAAATCGCTTTTTCTCGCCGAGATAAGCACGTTTTCTGAAATGCCGCTCTCCCGTCACTCTGGTTAAAGTGTTATGAAAAAAAAGGCTGTTGGGGGCTAGGGAGTATCGAGTTGATCATTATACATGAAGAAATAACCAATTTCATCGTTTGGTTTAGGTTTTACACGCGTTTTGAATTTTATTGCCGAAATCGCTTTTTCTCGCCGAGATAAGCACGTTTTCTGAAATGCCGCTCTCCCGTCACTCTGGTTAAAGTGTTATGAAAAAAAAGGCTGTTGGGGGCTAGGGAGTATCGAGTTGATCATTATACATGAAGAAATAACCAATTTCATCGTTTGGTTTATGTTTTACACGCGTTTTAAATTTTATTGCCGAAATCGCTTTTTCTCGCCGAGATAAGCACGTTTTCTGAAATGCCGCTCTCCCGTCACTCTGGTTAAAGTGTTATGAAAAAAAAGGCTGTTGGGGGCTAGGGAGTATCGAGTTGATCATTATACATGAAGAAATAACCAATTTCATCGTTTGGTTTATGTTTTACACGCGTTTTAAATTTTATTGCCGAAATCGCTTTTTCTCGCCGAGATAAGCACGTTTTCTGAAATGCCGCTCTCCCGTCACTCTGGTTAAAGTGTTATGAAAAAAAAGGCTGTTGGGGGCTAGGGAGTATCGAGTTGATCATTATACATGAAGAAATAACCAATTTCATCGTTTGGTTTATGTTTTACACGCGTTTTAAATTTTATTGCCGAAATCGCTTTTTCTCGCCGAGATAAGCACGTTTTCTGAAATGCCGCTCTCCCGTCACTCTGGTTAAAGTGTTATGAAAAAAAAGGCTGTTGGGGGCTAGGGAGTATCGAGTTGATCATTATACATGAAGAAATAACCAATTTCATCGTTTGATTTATGTTTTACACGCGTTTTAAATTTTATTGCCGAAATCGCTTTTTTTCGCCGAGATAAGCACGTTTTCTGAAATGCCGCTCTCCCGTCACTCTGGTTAAAGTGTTATGAAAAAAAAGGCTGTTGGGGGCTAGGGAGTATCGAGTTGATCATTATACATGAAGAAATAACCAATTTCATCGTTTGGTTTATGTTTTACACGATGCTGAGCTCCAGCTGGAAGTGTAAAAAGAACCGGGCTGGTTAAAAAAAGAACCGGGCGACCCGGTAAAATTGCTTAGCCGGGGCTCTGGAAGCCTAACACGGCGTGATCTTGTCCAAAAAGCCGCTGCTGAGCTCCAGCTGGAAGTGTAAAAAGAACCGGGCTGGTTAAAAAAAAGAACCGGGCGACCCGGTAAAATTGCTTAGCCGGGGCTCTGGAAGCCTAACACGGCGTGATCTTGTCCAAAAAGCCGCTGCTGAGCTCCAGCTGGAAGTGTAAAAAGAACCGGGCTGGTTAAAAAAAAGAACCGGGCGGCCCGGTAAAATTGCTTAGCCGGGGCTCTGGAAGCCTAACCCGGCGTGATACTGTGCAAAAAGCCGCTGCTGAGCTCCAGCTGGAAGTGTAAAAAAAAACGGGCTGGTTAAAAAAAAGAACCGGGCGACCCTGTAAAATTGCTTAGCCGGGGCTCTGGAAGCCTAACACGGCGTGATCTTGTCCAAAAACCCGCTGCTGAGCTCCAGCTGGAAGTGTAAAAAGAACCGGGATGGTTAAAAAAAAGAACCGGGCGGGCCGGTAAAATTGCTTAGCCGGGGCTCTGGAAGCCTAACACGGCGTGATCTTGTCCAAAAAGCCGCTCGTGAGCTCCAGCTGGAAGTGTAAAAAGAACCGGGCTGGTTCAAAAAAAGAACCGGGCGGCCCGGTAGAATTGCTTAGCCGAGGTCCTGGAAGCCTAACCCGGCGTGATCTTGCGCAAAAAGCCGCTGCTGAGCTCCAGCTGGAAGTGTAAAAAGAACCGGGCTGGTTCAAAAAAAGAACTGGGCGGCCCGGTAAAATTGCTTAGCCGGGGTCCTGGAAGCCTAACGCGGCGTGATCTTGCCCGAAAGTCGGCCTCTATTCTTCCATATTAGGTACCAGGCGCTCAGAGCCAACTTGGCAAACATTTTCTAAGTGCCCACGGCTCTGCGGGGATTGTGCGTCCGACCTGCGCCGGTTCTCCAGCCGGCCTAAAATAACGCAAAACCAGCCTCTCCCCCTGGAGCTCACAGCCAAAGGCGAAACTTTTCTAAGTGCCTACGGCTCTGCGGGCTTTTGAGTCCGCCCCGCGCCGGTTCGTCGGTCGGCCTCAAAAAGCGAAAAATCAGCCTCTCTCCCTGGAGCTCGACTCGAGTTGATCATTATACATGAAGAAATAACCAATTTCATCGTTTGGTTTATGTTTTACACGCGTTTTAAATTTTATTGCCGAAATCGCTTTTTCTCGCCGAGATAAGCACGTTTTCTGAAATGCCGCTCTCCCGTCACTCTGGTTAAAGTGTTATGAAAAAAAAGGCTGTTGGGGGCTAGGGAGTATCGAGTTGATCATTATACATGAAGAAATAACCAATTTCATCGTTTGGTTTATGTTTTACACGCGTTTTAAATTTTATTGCCGAAATCGCTTTTTCTCGCCGAGATAAGCACGTTTTCTGAAATGCCGCTCTCCCGTCACTCTGGTTAAAGTGTTATGAAAAAAAAGGCTGTTGGGGGCTAGGGAGTATCGAGTTGAACATTATACATGAAGAAATAACCAATTTCATCGTTTGGTTTATGTTTTACACGCGTTTTAAATTTTATTGCCGAAATCGCTTTTTCTCGCCGAGATAAGCACGTTTTCTGAAATGCCGCTCTCCCGTCACTCTGGTTAAAGTGTTATGAAAAAAAAGGCTGTTGGGGGCTAGGGAGTATCGAGTTGATCATTATACATGAAGAAATAACCAATTTCATCGTTTGGTTTATGTTTTACACGCGTTTTAAATTTTATTGCCGAAATCGCTTTTTCTCGCCGAGATAAGCACGTTTTCTGAAATGCCGCTCTCCCGTCACTCTGGTTAAAGTGTTATGAAAAAAAAGGCTGTTGGGGGCTAGGGAGTATCGAGTTGATCATTATACATGAAGAAATAACCAATTTCATCGTTTGGTTTATGTTTTACACGCGTTTTAAATTTTATTGCCGAAATCGCTTTTTCTCGCCGAGATAAGCACGTTTTCTGAAATGCCGCTCTCCCGTCACTCTGGTTAAAGTGTTATGAAAAAAAAGGCTGTTGGGGGCTAGGGAGTATCGAGTTGATCATTATACATGAAGAAATAACCAATTTCATCGTTTGGTTTATGTTTTACACGCGTTTTAAATTTTATTGCCGAAATTGCTTTTTCTCGCCGAGATAAGCACGTTTTCTGAAATGCCGCTCTCCCGTCACTCTGGTTAAAGTGTTATGAAAAAAAAGGCTGTTGGGGGCTAGGGAGTATCGAGTTGATCATTATACATGAAGACATAACCAATTTCATCGTTTGGTTTATGTTTTACACGCGTTTTAAATTTTATTGCCGAAATCGCTTTTTCTCGCCGAGATAAGCACGTTTTCTGAAATGCCGCTCTCCCGTCACTCTGGTTAAAGTGTTATGAAAAAAAAGGCTGTTGGGGGCTAGGGAGTATCGAGTTGATCATTATACATGAAGAAATAACCAATTTCATCGTTTGGTTTATGTTTTACACGCGTTTTAAATTTTATTGCCGAAATCGCTTTTTCTTGCCGAGATAAGCACGTTTTCTGAAATGCCGCTCTCCCGTCACTCTGGTTAAAGTGTTATGAAAAAAAAGGCTGTTGGGGGCTAGGGAGTATCGAGTTGATCATTATACATGAAGAAATAACCAATTTCATCGTTTGGTTTATGTTTTACACGCGTTTTAAATTTTATTGCCGAAATCGCTTTTTCTCGCCGAGATAAGCACGTTTTCTGAAATGCCGCTCTCCCGTCACTCTGGTTAAAGTGTTATGAAAAAAAAGGCTGTTGGGGGCTAGGGAGTATCGAGTTGATCATTATACATGAAGAAATAACCAATTTCATCGTTTGGTTTATGTTTTACACGCGTTTTAAATTTTATTGCCGAAATCGCTTTTTCTCGCCGAGATAAGCACGTTTTCTGAAATGCCGCTCTCCCGTCACTCTGGTTAAAGTGTTATGAAAAAAAAGGCTGTTGGGGGCTAGGGAGTATCGAGTTGATCATTATACATGAAGAAATAACCAATTTCATCGTTTGGTTTATGTTTTACACGCGTTTTAAATTTTATTGCCGAAATCGCTTTTTCTCGCCGAGATAAGCACGTTTTCTGAAATGCCGCTCTCCCGTCACTCTGGTTAAAGTGTTATGAAAAAAAAGGCTGTTGGGGGCTAGGGAGTATCGAGTTGATCATTATACATGAAGAAATAACCAATTTCATCGTTTGGTTTATGTTTTACACGCGTTTTAAATTTTATTGCCGAAATCGCTTTTTCTCGCCGAGATAAGCACGTTTTCTGAAATGCCGCTCTCCCGTCACTCTGGTTAAAGTGTTATGAAAAAAAAGGCTGTTGGGGGCTAGGGAGTATCGAGTTGATCATTATACATGAAGAAATAACCAATTTCATCGTTTGGTTTATGTTTTACACGCGTTTTAAATTTTATTGCCGAAATCGCTTTTTCTCGCCGAGATAAGCACGTTTTCTGAAATGCCGCTCTCCCGTCACTCTGGTTAAAGTGTTATGAAAAAAAAGGCTGTTGGGGGCTAGGGAGTATCGAGTTGATCATTATACATGAAGAAATAACCAATTTCATCGTTTGGTTTATGTTTTACACGCGTTTTAAATTTTATTGCCGAAATCGCTTTTTCTCGCCGAGATAAGCACGTTTTCTGAAATGCCGCTCTCCCGTCACTCTGGTTAAAGTGTTATGAAAAAAAAGGCTGTTGGGGGCTAGGGAGTATCGAGTTGATCATTATACATGAAGAAATAACCAATTTCATCGTTTGGTTTATGTTTTACACGCGTTTTAAATTTTATTGCCGAAATCGCTTTTTCTCGCCGAGATAAGCACGTTTTCTGAAATGCCGCTCTCCCGTCACTCTGGTTAAAGTGTTATGAAAAAAAAGGCTGTTGGGGGCTAGGGAGTATCGAGTTGATCATTATACATGAAGAAATAACCAATTTCATCGTTTGGTTTATGTTTTACACGCGTTTTAAATTTTATTGCCGAAATCGCTTTTTCTCGCCGAGATAAGCACGTTTTCTGAAATGCCGCTCTCCCGTCACTCTGGTTAAAGTGTTATGAAAAAAAAGGCTGTTGGGGGCTAGGGAGTATCGAGTTGATCATTATACATGAAGAAATAACCAATTTCATCGTTTGGTTTATGTTTTACACGCGTTTTAAATTTTATTGCCGAAATCGCTTTTTCTCGCCGAGATAAGCACGTTTTCTGAAATGCCGCTCTCCCGTCACTCTGGTTAAAGTGTTATGAAAAAAAAGGCTGTTGGGGGCTAGGGAGTATCGAGTTGATCATTATACATGAAGAAATAACCAATTTCATCGTTTGGTTTATGTTTTACACGCGTTTTAAATTTTATTGCCGAAATCGCTTTTTCTCGCCGAGATAAGCACGTTTTCTGAAATGCCGCTCTCCCGTCACTCTGGTTAAAGTGTTATGAAAAAAAAGGCTGTTGGGGGCTAGGGAGTATCGAGTTGATCATTATACATGAAGAAATAACCAATTTCATCGTTTGGTTTATGTTTTACACGCGTTTTAAATTTTATTGCCGAAATCGCTTTTTCTCGCCGAGATAAGCACGTTTTCTGAAATGCCGCTCTCCCGTCACTCTGGTTAAAGTGTTATGAAAAAAAAGGCTGTTGGGGGCTAGGGAGTATCGAGTTGATCATTATACATGAAGAAATAACCAATTTCATCGTTTGGTTTATGTTTTACACGCGTTTTAAATTTTATTGCCGAAATCGCTTTTTCTCGCCGAGATAAGCACGTTTTCTGAAATGCCGCTCTCCCGTCACTCTGGTTAAAGTGTTATGAAAAAAAAGGCTGTTGGGGGCTAGGGAGTATCGAGTTGATCATTATACATGAAGAAATAACCAATTTCATCGTTTGGTTTATGTTTTACACGCGTTTTAAATTTTATTGCCGAAATCGCTTTTTCTCGCCGAGATAAGCACGTTTTCTGAAATGCCGCTCTCCCGTCACTCTGGTTAAAGTGTTATGAAAAAAAAGGCTGTTGGGGGCTAGGGAGTATCGAGTTGATCATTATACATGAAGAAATAACCAATTTCATCGTTTGGTTTATGTTTTACACGCGTTTTAAATTTTATTGCCGAAATCGCTTTTTCTCGCCGAGATAAGCACGTTTTCTGAAATGCCGCTCTCCCGTCACTCTGGTTAAAGTGTTATGAAAAAAAAGGCTGTTGGGGGCTAGGGAGTATCGAGTTGATCATTATACATGAAGAAATAACCAATTTCATCGTTTGGTTTATGTTTTACACGCGTTTTAAATTTTATTGCCGAAATCGCTTTTTCTCGCCGAGATAAGCACGTTTTCTGAAATGCCGCTCTCCCGTCACTCTGGTTAAAGTGTTATGAAAAAAAAGGCTGTTGGGGGCTAGGGAGTATCGAGTTGATCATTATACATGAAGAAATAACCAATTTCATCGTTTGGTTTATGTTTTACACGCGTTTTAAATTTTATTGCCGAAATCGCTTTTTCTCGCCGAGATAAGCACGTTTTCTGAAATGCCGCTCTCCCGTCACTCTGGTTAAAGTGTTATGAAAAAAAAGGCTGTTGGGGGCTAGGGAGTATCGAGTTGATCATTATACATGAAGAAATAACCAATTTCATCGTTTGGTTTATGTTTTACACGCGTTTTAAATTTTATTGCCGAAATCGCTTTTTCTCGCCGAGATAAGCACGTTTTCTGAAATGCCGCTCTCCCGTCACTCTGGTTAAAGTGTTATGAAAAAAAAGGCTGTTGGGGGCTAGGGAGTATCGAGTTGATCATTATACATGAAGAAATAACCAATTTCATCGTTTGGTTTATGTTTTACACGCGTTTTAAATTTTATTGCCGAAATCGCTTTTTCTCGCCGAGATAAGCACGTTTTCTGAAATGCCGCTCTCCCGTCACTCTGGTTAAAGTGTTATGAAAAAAAAGGCTGTTGGGGGCTAGGGAGTATCGAGTTGATCATTATACATGAAGAAATAACCAATTTCATCGTTTGGTTTATGTTTTACACGCGTTTTAAATTTTATTGCCGAAATCGCTTTTTCTCGCCGAGATAAGCACGTTTTCTGAAATGCCGCTCTCCCGTCACTCTGGTTAAAGTGTTATGAAAAAAAAGGCTGTTGGGGGCTAGGGAGTATCGAGTTGATCATTATACATGAAGAAATAACCAATTTCATCGTTTGGTTTATGTTTTACACGCGTTTTAAATTTTATTGCCGAAATCGCTTTTTCTCGCCGAGATAAGCACGTTTTCTGAAATGCCGCTCTCCCGTCACTCTGGTTAAAGTGTTATGAAAAAAAAGGCTGTTGGGGGCTAGGGAGTATCGAGTTGATCATTATACATGAAGAAATAACCAATTTCATCGTTTGGTTTATGTTTTACACGCGTTTTAAATTTTATTGCCGAAATCGCTTTTTCTCGCCGAGATAAGCACGTTTTCTGAAATGCCGCTCTCCCGTCACTCTGGTTAAAGTGTTATGAAAAAAAAGGCTGTTGGGGGCTAGGGAGTATCGAGTTGATCATTATACATGAAGAAATAACCAATTTCATCGTTTGGTTTATGTTTTACACGCGTTTTAAATTTTATTGCCGAAATCGCTTTTTCTCGCCGAGATAAGCACGTTTTCTGAAATGCCGCTCTCCCGTCACTCTGGTTAAAGTGTTATGAAAAAAAAGGCTGTTGGGGGCTAGGGAGTATCGAGTTGATCATTATACATGAAGAAATAACCAATTTCATCGTTTGGTTTATGTTTTACACGCGTTTTAAATTTTATTGCCGAAATCGCTTTTTCTCGCCGAGATAAGCACGTTTTCTGAAATGCCGCTCTCCCGTCACTCTGGTTAAAGTGTTATGAAAAAAAAGGCTGTTGGGGGCTAGGGAGTATCGAGTTGATCATTATACATGAAGAAATAACCAATTTCATCGTTTGGTTTATGTTTTACACGCGTTTTAAATTTTATTGCCGAAATCGCTTTTTCTCGCCGAGATAAGCACGTTTTCTGAAATGCCGCTCTCCCGTCACTCTGGTTAAAGTGTTATGAAAAAAAAGGCTGTTGGGGGCTAGGGAGTATCGAGTTGATCATTATACATGAAGAAATAACCAATTTCATCGTTTGGTTTATGTTTTACACGCGTTTTAAATTTTATTGCCGAAATCGCTTTTTCTCGCCGAGATAAGCACGTTTTCTGAAATGCCGCTCTCCCGTCACTCTGGTTAAAGTGTTATGAAAAAAAAGGCTGTTGGGGGCTAGGGAGTATCGAGTTGATCATTATACATGAAGAAATAACCAATTTCATCGTTTGGTTTATGTTTTACACGCGTTTTAAATTTTATTGCCGAAATCGCTTTTTCTCGCCGAGATAAGCACGTTTTCTGAAATGCCGCTCTCCCGTCACTCTGGTTAAAGTGTTATGAAAAAAAAGGCTGTTGGGGGCTAGGGAGTATCGAGTTGATCATTATACATGAAGAAATAACCAATTTCATCGTTTGGTTTATGTTTTACACGCGTTTTAAATTTTATTGCCGAAATCGCTTTTTCTCGCCGAGATAAGCACGTTTTCTGAAATGCCGCTCTCCCGTCACTCTGGTTAAAGTGTTATGAAAAAAAAGGCTGTTGGGGGCTAGGGAGTATCGAGTTGATCATTATACATGAAGAAATAACCAATTTCATCGTTTGGTTTATGTTTTACACGCGTTTTAAATTTTATTGCCGAAATCGCTTTTTCTCGCCGAGATAAGCACGTTTTCTGAAATGCCGCTCTCCCGTCACTCTGGTTAAAGTGTTATGAAAAAAAAGGCTGTTGGGGGCTAGGGAGTATCGAGTTGATCATTATACATGAAGAAATAACCAATTTCATCGTTTGGTTTATGTTTTACACGCGTTTTAAATTTTATTGCCGAAATCGCTTTTTCTCGCCGAGATAAGCACGTTTTCTGAAATGCCGCTCTCCCGTCACTCTGGTTAAAGTGTTATGAAAAAAAAGGCTGTTGGGGGCTAGGGAGTATCGAGTTGATCATTATACATGAAGAAATAACCAATTTCATCGTTTGGTTTATGTTTTACACGCGTTTTAAATTTTATTGCCGAAATCGCTTTTTCTCGCCGAGATAAGCACGTTTTCTGAAATGCCGCTCTCCCGTCACTCTGGTTAAAGTGTTATGAAAAAAAAGGCTGTTGGGGGCTAGGGAGTATCGAGTTGATCATTATACATGAAGAAATAACCAATTTCATCGTTTGGTTTATGTTTTACACGCGTTTTAAATTTTATTGCCGAAATCGCTTTTTCTCGCCGAGATAAGCACGTTTTCTGAAATGCCGCTCTCCCGTCACTCTGGTTAAAGTGTTATGAAAAAAAAGGCTGTTGGGGGCTAGGGAGTATCGAGTTGATCATTATACATGAAGAAATAACCAATTTCATCGTTTGGTTTATGTTTTACACGCGTTTTAAATTTTATTGCCGAAATCGCTTTTTCTCGCCGAGATAAGCACGTTTTCTGAAATGCCGCTCTCCCGTCACTCTGGTTAAAGTGTTATGAAAAAAAAGGCTGTTGGGGGCTAGGGAGTATCGAGTTGATCATTATACATGAAGAAATAACCAATTTCATCGTTTGGTTTATGTTTTACACGCGTTTTAAATTTTATTGCCGAAATCGCTTTTTCTCGCCGAGATAAGCACGTTTTCTGAAATGCCGCTCTCCCGTCACTCTGGTTAAAGTGTTATGAAAAAAAAGGCTGTTGGGGGCTAGGGAGTATCGAGTTGATCATTATACATGAAGAAATAACCAATTTCATCGTTTGGTTTATGTTTTACACGCGTTTTAAATTTTATTGCCGAAATCGCTTTTTCTCGCCGAGATAAGCACGTTTTCTGAAATGCCGCTCTCCCGTCACTCTGGTTAAAGTGTTATGAAAAAAAAGGCTGTTGGGGGCTAGGGAGTATCGAGTTGATCATTATACATGAAGAAATAACCAATTTCATCGTTTGGTTTATGTTTTACACGCGTTTTAAATTTTATTGCCGAAATCGCTTTTTCTCGCCGAGATAAGCACGTTTTCTGAAATGCCGCTCTCCCGTCACTCTGGTTAAAGTGTTATGAAAAAAAAGGCTGTTGGGGGCTAGGGAGTATCGAGTTGATCATTATACATGAAGAAATAACCAATTTCATCGTTTGGTTTATGTTTTACACGCGTTTTAAATTTTATTGCCGAAATCGCTTTTTCTCGCCGAGATAAGCACGTTTTCTGAAATGCCGCTCTCCCGTCACTCTGGTTAAAGTGTTATGAAAAAAAAGGCTGTTGGGGGCTAGGGAGTATCGAGTTGATCATTATACATGAAGAAATAACCAATTTCATCGTTTGGTTTATGTTTTACACGCGTTTTAAATTTTATTGCCGAAATCGCTTTTTCTCGCCGAGATAAGCACGTTTTCTGAAATGCCGCTCTCCCGTCACTCTGGTTAAAGTGTTATGAAAAAAAAGGCTGTTGGGGGCTAGGGAGTATCGAGTTGATCATTATACATGAAGAAATAACCAATTTCATCGTTTGGTTTATGTTTTACACGCGTTTTAAATTTTATTGCCGAAATCGCTTTTTCTCGCCGAGATAAGCACGTTTTCTGAAATGCCGCTCTCCCGTCACTCTGGTTAAAGTGTTATGAAAAAAAAGGCTGTTGGGGGCTAGGGAGTATCGAGTTGATCATTATACATGAAGAAATAACCAATTTCATCGTTTGGTTTATGTTTTACACGCGTTTTAAATTTTATTGCCGAAATCGCTTTTTCTCGCCGAGATAAGCACGTTTTCTGAAATGCCGCTCTCCCGTCACTCTGGTTAAAGTGTTATGAAAAAAAAGGCTGTTGGGGGCTAGGGAGTATCGAGTTGATCATTATACATGAAGAAATAACCAATTTCATCGTTTGGTTTATGTTTTACACGCGTTTTAAATTTTATTGCCGAAATCGCTTTTTCTCGCCGAGATAAGCACGTTTTCTGAAATGCCGCTCTCCCGTCACTCTGGTTAAAGTGTTATGAAAAAAAAGGCTGTTGGGGGCTAGGGAGTATCGAGTTGATCATTATACATGAAGAAATAACCAATTTCATCGTTTGGTTTATGTTTTACACGCGTTTTAAATTTTATTGCCGAAATCGCTTTTTCTCGCCGAGATAAGCACGTTTTCTGAAATGCCGCTCTCCCGTCACTCTGGTTAAAGTGTTATGAAAAAAAAGGCTGTTGGGGGCTAGGGAGTATCGAGTTGATCATTATACATGAAGAAATAACCAATTTCATCGTTTGGTTTATGTTTTACACGCGTTTTAAATTTTATTGCCGAAATCGCTTTTTCTCGCCGAGATAAGCACGTTTTCTGAAATGCCGCTCTCCCGTCACTCTGGTTAAAGTGTTATGAAAAAAAAGGCTGTTGGGGGCTAGGGAGTATCGAGTTGATCATTATACATGAAGAAATAACCAATTTCATCGTTTGGTTTATGTTTTACACGCGTTTTAAATTTTATTGCCGAAATCGCTTTTTCTCGCCGAGATAAGCACGTTTTCTGAAATGCCGCTCTCCCGTCACTCTGGTTAAAGTGTTATGAAAAAAAAGGCTGTTGGGGGCTAGGGAGTATCGAGTTGATCATTATACATGAAGAAATAACCAATTTCATCGTTTGGTTTATGTTTTACACGCGTTTTAAATTTTATTGCCGAAATCGCTTTTTCTCGCCGAGATAAGCACGTTTTCTGAAATGCCGCTCTCCCGTCACTCTGGTTAAAGTGTTATGAAAAAAAAGGCTGTTGGGGGCTAGGGAGTATCGAGTTGATCATTATACATGAAGAAATAACCAATTTCATCGTTTGGTTTATGTTTTACACGCGTTTTAAATTTTATTGCCGAAATCGCTTTTTCTCGCCGAGATAAGCACGTTTTCTGAAATGCCGCTCTCCCGTCACTCTGGTTAAAGTGTTATGAAAAAAAAGGCTGTTGGGGGCTAGGGAGTATCGAGTTGATCATTATACATGAAGAAATAACCAATTTCATCGTTTGGTTTATGTTTTACACGCGTTTTAAATTTTATTGCCGAAATCGCTTTTTCTCGCCGAGATAAGCACGTTTTCTGAAATGCCGCTCTCCCGTCACTCTGGTTAAAGTGTTATGAAAAAAAAGGCTGTTGGGGGCTAGGGAGTATCGAGTTGATCATTATACATGAAGAAATAACCAATTTCATCGTTTGGTTTATGTTTTACACGCGTTTTAAATTTTATTGCCGAAATCGCTTTTTCTCGCCGAGATAAGCACGTTTTCTGAAATGCCGCTCTCCCGTCACTCTGGTTAAAGTGTTATGAAAAAAAAGGCTGTTGGGGGCTAGGGAGTATCGAGTTGATCATTATACATGAAGAAATAACCAATTTCATCGTTTGGTTTATGTTTTACACGCGTTTTAAATTTTATTGCCGAAATCGCTTTTTCTCGCCGAGATAAGCACGTTTTCTGAAATGCCGCTCTCCCGTCACTCTGGTTAAAGTGTTATGAAAAAAAAGGCTGTTGGGGGCTAGGGAGTATCGAGTTGATCATTATACATGAAGAAATAACCAATTTCATCGTTTGGTTTATGTTTTACACGCGTTTTAAATTTTATTGCCGAAATCGCTTTTTCTCGCCGAGATAAGCACGTTTTCTGAAATGCCGCTCTCCCGTCACTCTGGTTAAAGTGTTATGAAAAAAAAGGCTGTTGGGGGCTAGGGAGTATCGAGTTGATCATTATACATGAAGAAATAACCAATTTCATCGTTTGGTTTATGTTTTACACGCGTTTTAAATTTTATTGCCGAAATCGCTTTTTCTCGCCGAGATAAGCACGTTTTCTGAAATGCCGCTCTCCCGTCACTCTGGTTAAAGTGTTATGAAAAAAAAGGCTGTTGGGGGCTAGGGAGTATCGAGTTGATCATTATACATGAAGAAATAACCAATTTCATCGTTTGGTTTATGTTTTACACGCGTTTTAAATTTTATTGCCGAAATCGCTTTTTCTCGCCGAGATAAGCACGTTTTCTGAAATGCCGCTCTCCCGTCACTCTGGTTAAAGTGTTATGAAAAAAAAGGCTGTTGGGGGCTAGGGAGTATCGAGTTGATCATTATACATGAAGAAATAACCAATTTCATCGTTTGGTTTATGTTTTACACGCGTTTTAAATTTTATTGCCGAAATCGCTTTTTCTCGCCGAGATAAGCACGTTTTCTGAAATGCCGCTCTCCCGTCACTCTGGTTAAAGTGTTATGAAAAAAAAGGCTGTTGGGGGCTAGGGAGTATCGAGTTGATCATTATACATGAAGAAATAACCAATTTCATCGTTTGGTTTATGTTTTACACGCGTTTTAAATTTTATTGCCGAAATCGCTTTTTCTCGCCGAGATAAGCACGTTTTCTGAAATGCCGCTCTCCCGTCACTCTGGTTAAAGTGTTATGAAAAAAAAGGCTGTTGGGGGCTAGGGAGTATCGAGTTGATCATTATACATGAAGAAATAACCAATTTCATCGTTTGGTTTATGTTTTACACGCGTTTTAAATTTTATTGCCGAAATCGCTTTTTCTCGCCGAGATAAGCACGTTTTCTGAAATGCCGCTCTCCCGTCACTCTGGTTAAAGTGTTATGAAAAAAAAGGCTGTTGGGGGCTAGGGAGTATCGAGTTGATCATTATACATGAAGAAATAACCAATTTCATCGTTTGGTTTATGTTTTACACGCGTTTTAAATTTTATTGCCGAAATCGCTTTTTCTCGCCGAGATAAGCACGTTTTCTGAAATGCCGCTCTCCCGTCACTCTGGTTAAAGTGTTATGAAAAAAAAGGCTGTTGGGGGCTAGGGAGTATCGAGTTGATCATTATACATGAAGAAATAACCAATTTCATCGTTTGGTTTATGTTTTACACGCGTTTTAAATTTTATTGCCGAAATCGCTTTTTCTCGCCGAGATAAGCACGTTTTCTGAAATGCCGCTCTCCCGTCACTCTGGTTAAAGTGTTATGAAAAAAAAGGCTGTTGGGGGCTAGGGAGTATCGAGTTGATCATTATACATGAAGAAATAACCAATTTCATCGTTTGGTTTATGTTTTACACGCGTTTTAAATTTTATTGCCGAAATCGCTTTTTCTCGCCGAGATAAGCACGTTTTCTGAAATGCCGCTCTCCCGTCACTCTGGTTAAAGTGTTATGAAAAAAAAGGCTGTTGGGGGCTAGGGAGTATCGAGTTGATCATTATACATGAAGAAATAACCAATTTCATCGTTTGGTTTATGTTTTACACGCGTTTTAAATTTTATTGCCGAAATCGCTTTTTCTCGCCGAGATAAGCACGTTTTCTGAAATGCCGCTCTCCCGTCACTCTGGTTAAAGTGTTATGAAAAAAAAGGCTGTTGGGGGCTAGGGAGTATCGAGTTGATCATTATACATGAAGAAATAACCAATTTCATCGTTTGGTTTATGTTTTACACGCGTTTTAAATTTTATTGCCGAAATCGCTTTTTCTCGCCGAGATAAGCACGTTTTCTGAAATGCCGCTCTCCCGTCACTCTGGTTAAAGTGTTATGAAAAAAAAGGCTGTTGGGGGCTAGGGAGTATCGAGTTGATCATTATACATGAAGAAATAACCAATTTCATCGTTTGGTTTATGTTTTACACGCGTTTTAAATTTTATTGCCGAAATCGCTTTTTCTCGCCGAGATAAGCACGTTTTCTGAAATGCCGCTCTCCCGTCACTCTGGTTAAAGTGTTATGAAAAAAAAGGCTGTTGGGGGCTAGGGAGTATCGAGTTGATCATTATACATGAAGAAATAACCAATTTCATCGTTTGGTTTATGTTTTACACGCGTTTTAAATTTTATTGCCGAAATCGCTTTTTCTCGCCGAGATAAGCACGTTTTCTGAAATGCCGCTCTCCCGTCACTCTGGTTAAAGTGTTATGAAAAAAAAGGCTGTTGGGGGCTAGGGAGTATCGAGTTGATCATTATACATGAAGAAATAACCAATTTCATCGTTTGGTTTATGTTTTACACGCGTTTTAAATTTTATTGCCGAAATCGCTTTTTCTCGCCGAGATAAGCACGTTTTCTGAAATGCCGCTCTCCCGTCACTCTGGTTAAAGTGTTATGAAAAAAAAGGCTGTTGGGGGCTAGGGAGTATCGAGTTGATCATTATACATGAAGAAATAACCAATTTCATCGTTTGGTTTATGTTTTACACGCGTTTTAAATTTTATTGCCGAAATCGCTTTTTCTCGCCGAGATAAGCACGTTTTCTGAAATGCCGCTCTCCCGTCACTCTGGTTAAAGTGTTATGAAAAAAAAGGCTGTTGGGGGCTAGGGAGTATCGAGTTGATCATTATACATGAAGAAATAACCAATTTCATCGTTTGGTTTATGTTTTACACGCGTTTTAAATTTTATTGCCGAAATCGCTTTTTCTCGCCGAGATAAGCACGTTTTCTGAAATGCCGCTCTCCCGTCACTCTGGTTAAAGTGTTATGAAAAAAAAGGCTGTTGGGGGCTAGGGAGTATCGAGTTGATCATTATACATGAAGAAATAACCAATTTCATCGTTTGGTTTATGTTTTACACGCGTTTTAAATTTTATTGCCGAAATCGCTTTTTCTCGCCGAGATAAGCACGTTTTCTGAAATGCCGCTCTCCCGTCACTCTGGTTAAAGTGTTATGAAAAAAAAGGCTGTTGGGGGCTAGGGAGTATCGAGTTGATCATTATACATGAAGAAATAACCAATTTCATCGTTTGGTTTATGTTTTACACGCGTTTTAAATTTTATTGCCGAAATCGCTTTTTCTCGCCGAGATAAGCACGTTTTCTGAAATGCCGCTCTCCCGTCACTCTGGTTAAAGTGTTATGAAAAAAAAGGCTGTTGGGGGCTAGGGAGTATCGAGTTGATCATTATACATGAAGAAATAACCAATTTCATCGTTTGGTTTATGTTTTACACGCGTTTTAAATTTTATTGCCGAAATCGCTTTTTCTCGCCGAGATAAGCACGTTTTCTGAAATGCCGCTCTCCCGTCACTCTGGTTAAAGTGTTATGAAAAAAAAGGCTGTTGGGGGCTAGGGAGTATCGAGTTGATCATTATACATGAAGAAATAACCAATTTCATCGTTTGGTTTATGTTTTACACGCGTTTTAAATTTTATTGCCGAAATCGCTTTTTCTCGCCGAGATAAGCACGTTTTCTGAAATGCCGCTCTCCCGTCACTCTGGTTAAAGTGTTATGAAAAAAAAGGCTGTTGGGGGCTAGGGAGTATCGAGTTGATCATTATACATGAAGAAATAACCAATTTCATCGTTTGGTTTATGTTTTACACGCGTTTTAAATTTTATTGCCGAAATCGCTTTTTCTCGCCGAGATAAGCACGTTTTCTGAAATGCCGCTCTCCCGTCACTCTGGTTAAAGTGTTATGAAAAAAAAGGCTGTTGGGGGCTAGGGAGTATCGAGTTGATCATTATACATGAAGAAATAACCAATTTCATCGTTTGGTTTATGTTTTACACGCGTTTTAAATTTTATTGCCGAAATCGCTTTTTCTCGCCGAGATAAGCACGTTTTCTGAAATGCCGCTCTCCCGTCACTCTGGTTAAAGTGTTATGAAAAAAAAGGCTGTTGGGGGCTAGGGAGTATCGAGTTGATCATTATACATGAAGAAATAACCAATTTCATCGTTTGGTTTATGTTTTACACGCGTTTTAAATTTTATTGCCGAAATCGCTTTTTCTCGCCGAGATAAGCACGTTTTCTGAAATGCCGCTCTCCCGTCACTCTGGTTAAAGTGTTATGAAAAAAAAGGCTGTTGGGGGCTAGGGAGTATCGAGTTGATCATTATACATGAAGAAATAACCAATTTCATCGTTTGGTTTATGTTTTACACGCGTTTTAAATTTTATTGCCGAAATCGCTTTTTCTCGCCGAGATAAGCACGTTTTCTGAAATGCCGCTCTCCCGTCACTCTGGTTAAAGTGTTATGAAAAAAAAGGCTGTTTGGGGGCTAGGGAGTATCGAGTTGATCATTATACATGAAGAAATAACCAATTTCATCGTTTGGTTTATGTTTTACACGCGTTTTAAATTTTATTGCCGAAATCGCTTTTTCTCGCCGAGATAAGCACGTTTTCTGAAATGCCGCTCTCCCGTCACTCTGGTTAAAGTGTTATGAAAAAAAAGGCTGTTGGGGGCTAGGGAGTATCGAGTTGATCATTATACATGAAGAAATAACCAATTTCATCGTTTGGTTTATGTTTTACACGCGTTTTAAATTTTATTGCCGAAATCGCTTTTTCTCGCCGAGATAAGCACGTTTTCTGAAATGCCGCTCTCCCGTCACTCTGGTTAAAGTGTTATGAAAAAAAAGGCTGTTGGGGGCTAGGGAGTATCGAGTTGATCATTATACATGAAGAAATAACCAATTTCATCGTTTGGTTTATGTTTTACACGCGTTTTAAATTTTATTGCCGAAATCGCTTTTTCTCGCCGAGATAAGCACGTTTTCTGAAATGCCGCTCTCCCGTCACTCTGGTTAAAGTGTTATGAAAAAAAAGGCTGTTGGGGGCTAGGGAGTATCGAGTTGATCATTATACATGAAGAAATAACCAATTTCATCGTTTGGTTTATGTTTTACACGCGTTTTAAATTTTATTGCCGAAATCGCTTTTTCTCGCCGAGATAAGCACGTTTTCTGAAATGCCGCTCTCCCGTCACTCTGGTTAAAGTGTTATGAAAAAAAAGGCTGTTGGGGGCTAGGGAGTATCGAGTTGATCATTATACATGAAGAAATAACCAATTTCATCGTTTGGTTTATGTTTTACACGCGTTTTAAATTTTATTGCCGAAATCGCTTTTTCTCGCCGAGATAAGCACGTTTTCTGAAATGCCGCTCTCCCGTCACTCTGGTTAAAGTGTTATGAAAAAAAAGGCTGTTGGGGGCTAGGGAGTATCGAGTTGATCATTATACATGAAGAAATAACCAATTTCATCGTTTGGTTTATGTTTTACACGCGTTTTAAATTTTATTGCCGAAATCGCTTTTTCTCGCCGAGATAAGCACGTTTTCTGAAATGCCGCTCTCCCGTCACTCTGGTTAAAGTGTTATGAAAAAAAAGGCTGTTGGGGGCTAGGGAGTATCGAGTTGATCATTATACATGAAGAAATAACCAATTTCATCGTTTGGTTTATGTTTTACACGCGTTTTAAATTTTATTGCCGAAATCGCTTTTTCTCGCCGAGATAAGCACGTTTTCTGAAATGCCGCTCTCCCGTCACTCTGGTTAAAGTGTTATGAAAAAAAAGGCTGTTGGGGGCTAGGGAGTATCGAGTTGATCATTATACATGAAGAAATAACCAATTTCATCGTTTGGTTTATGTTTTACACGCGTTTTAAATTTTATTGCCGAAATCGCTTTTTCTCGCCGAGATAAGCACGTTTTCTGAAATGCCGCTCTCCCGTCACTCTGGTTAAAGTGTTATGAAAAAAAAGGCTGTTGGGGGCTAGGGAGTATCGAGTTGATCATTATACATGAAGAAATAACCAATTTCATCGTTTGGTTTATGTTTTACACGCGTTTTAAATTTTATTGCCGAAATCGCTTTTTCTCGCCGAGATAAGCACGTTTTCTGAAATGCCGCTCTCCCGTCACTCTGGTTAAAGTGTTATGAAAAAAAAGGCTGTTGGGGGCTAGGGAGTATCGAGTTGATCATTATACATGAAGAAATAACCAATTTCATCGTTTGGTTTATGTTTTACACGCGTTTTAAATTTTATTGCCGAAATCGCTTTTTCTCGCCGAGATAAGCACGTTTTCTGAAATGCCGCTCTCCCGTCACTCTGGTTAAAGTGTTATGAAAAAAAAGGCTGTTGGGGGCTAGGGAGTATCGAGTTGATCATTATACATGAAGAAATAACCAATTTCATCGTTTGGTTTATGTTTTACACGCGTTTTAAATTTTATTGCCGAAATCGCTTTTTCTCGCCGAGATAAGCACGTTTTCTGAAATGCCGCTCTCCCGTCACTCTGGTTAAAGTGTTATGAAAAAAAAGGCTGTTGGGGGCTAGGGAGTATCGAGTTGATCATTATACATGAAGAAATAACCAATTTCATCGTTTGGTTTATGTTTTACACGCGTTTTAAATTTTATTGCCGAAATCGCTTTTTCTCGCCGAGATAAGCACGTTTTCTGAAATGCCGCTCTCCCGTCACTCTGGTTAAAGTGTTATGAAAAAAAAGGCTGTTGGGGGCTAGGGAGTATCGAGTTGATCATTATACATGAAGAAATAACCAATTTCATCGTTTGGTTTATGTTTTACACGCGTTTTAAATTTTATTGCCGAAATCGCTTTTTCTCGCCGAGATAAGCACGTTTTCTGAAATGCCGCTCTCCCGTCACTCTGGTTAAAGTGTTATGAAAAAAAAGGCTGTTGGGGGCTAGGGAGTATCGAGTTGATCATTATACATGAAGAAATAACCAATTTCATCGTTTGGTTTATGTTTTACACGCGTTTTAAATTTTATTGCCGAAATCGCTTTTTCTCGCCGAGATAAGCACGTTTTCTGAAATGCCGCTCTCCCGTCACTCTGGTTAAAGTGTTATGAAAAAAAAGGCTGTTGGGGGCTAGGGAGTATCGAGTTGATCATTATACATGAAGAAATAACCAATTTCATCGTTTGGTTTATGTTTTACACGCGTTTTAAATTTTATTGCCGAAATCGCTTTTTCTCGCCGAGATAAGCACGTTTTCTGAAATGCCGCTCTCCCGTCACTCTGGTTAAAGTGTTACGAAAAAAAAGGCTGTTGGGGGCTAGGGAGTATCGAGTTGATCATTATACATGAAGAAATAACCAATTTCATCGTTTGGTTTATGTTTTACACGCGTTTTAAATTTTATTGCCGAAATCGCTTTTTCTCGCCGAGATAAGCACGTTTTCTGAAATGCCGCTCTCACGTCACTCTGGTCAAAGTGTTATGAAAAAAAAGGCTGTTGGGGGCTAGGGAGTATCGAGTTGATCATTATACATGAAGAAATAACCAATTTCATCGTTTGGTTTATGTTTTACACGCGTTTTAAATTTTATTGCCGAAATCGCTTTTTCTCGCCGAGATAAGCACGTTTTCTGAAATGCCGCTCTCCCGTCACTCTGGTTAAAGTGTTATGAAAAAAAGGCTGTTGGGGGCTAGGGAGTATCGAGTTGATCATTATACATGAAGAAATAACCAATTTCATCGTTTGGTTTATGTTTTACACGCGTTTTAAATTTTATTGCCGAAATCGCTTTTTCTCGCCGAGATAAGCACGTTTTCTGAAATGCCGCTCTCCCGTCACTCTGGTTAAAGTGTTATGAAAAAAAAAGGCTGTTGGGGGCTAGGGAGTATCGAGTTGATCATTATACATGAAGAAATAACCAATTTCATCGTTTGGTTTATGTTTTACACGATGCTGAGCTCCAGCTGGAAGTGTAAAAAGAACCGGGCTGGTTAAAAAAAGAACCGGGCGACCCGGTAAAATTGCTTAGCCGGGGCTCTGGAAGCCTAACACGGCGTGATCTTGTCCAAAAAGCCGCTGCTGAGCTCCAGCTGGAAGTGTAAAAAGAACCGGGCTGGTTAAAAAAAAGAACCGGGCGGCCCGGTAAAATTGCTTAGCCGGGGCTCTGGAAGCCTAACCCGGCGTGATACTGTGCAAAAAGCCGCTGCTGAGCTCCAGCTGGAAGTGTAAAAAAAACCGGGCTGGTTAAAAAAAAGAACCGGGCGACCCTGTAAAATTGCTTAGCCGGGGCTCTGGAAGCCTAACACGGCGTGATCTTGTCCAAAAACCCGCTGCTGAGCTCCAGCTGGAAGTGTAAAAAGAACCGGGCTGGTTAAAAAAAAGAACCGGGCGGGCCGGTAAAATTGCTTAGCCGGGGCTCTGGAAGCCTAACACGGCGTGATCTTGTCCAAAAAGCCGCTCGTGAGCTCCAGCTGGAAGTGTAAAAAGAACCGGGCTGGTTCAAAAAAAGAACCGGGCGGCCCGGTAGAATTGCTTAGCCGAGGTCCTGGAAGCCTAACCCGGCGTGATCTTGCGCAAAAAGCCGCTGCTGAGCTCCAGCTGGAAGTGTAAAAAGAACCGGGCTGGTTCAAAAAAAGAACCGGGCGGCCCGGTAAAATTGCTTAGCCGGGGTCCTGGAAGCCTAACGCGGCGTGATCTTGCCCGAAAGTCGGCCTCTATACTTCCATATTAGGTACCAGGCGCTCAGAGCCAACTTGGCAAAATTTTCTAAGTGCCCACGGCTCTGCGGGGATTGTGCGTCCGACCCGCGCCGGTTCTCCAGCCGGCCTAAAATAACGCAAAACCAGCCTCTCCCCTGGAGCTCACAGCCAAAGGCGAAACTTTTCTAAGTGCCTACGGCTCTGCGGGCTTTTGAGTCCGCCCCGCGCCGGTTCGTCGGTCGGCCTCAAAAAGCGAAAAATCAGCCTCTCTCCCTGGAGCTCGACTCGAGTTGATCATTATACATGAAGAAATAACCAATTTCATCGTTTGGTTTATGTTTTACACGCGTTTTAAATTTTATTGCCGAAATCGCTTTTTCTCGCCGAGATAAGCACGTTTTCTGAAATGCCGCTCTCCCGTCACTCTGGTGAAAGTGTTATGAAAAAAAAGGCTGTTGGGGGCTAGGGAGTATCGAGTTGATCATTATACATGAAGAAATAACCAATTTCATCGTTTGGTTTATGTTTTACACGCGTTTTAAATTTTATTGCCGAAATCGCTTTTTCTCGCCGAGATAAGCACGTTTTCTGAAATGCCGCTCTCCCGTCACTCTGGTTAAAGTGTTATGAAAAAAAAGGCTGTTGGGGGCTAGGGAGTATCGAGTTGATCATTATACATGAAGAAATAACCAATTTCATCGTTTGGTTTATGTTTTACACGCGTTTTAAATTTTATTGCCGAAATCGCTTTTTCTCGCCGAGATAAGCACGTTTTCTGAAATGCCGCTCTCCCGTCACTCTGGTTAAAGTGTTATGAAAAAAAAGGCTGTTGGGGGCTAGGGAGTATCGAGTTGATCATTATACATGAAGAAATAACCAATTTCATCGTTTGGTTTATGTTTTACACGCGTTTTAAATTTTATTGCCGAAATCGCTTTTTCTCGCCGAGATAAGCACGTTTTCTGAAATGCCGCTCTCCCGTCACTCTGGTTAAAGTGTTATGAAAAAAAAAGGCTGTTGGGGGCTAGGGAGTATCGAGTTGATCATTATACATGAAGAAATAACCAATTTCATCGTTTGGTTTATGTTTTACACGATGCTGAGCTCCAGCTGGAAGTGTAAAAAGAACCGGGCTGGTTAAAAAAAGAACCGGGCGACCCGGTAAAATTGCTTAGCCGGGGCTCTGGAAGCCTAACACGGCGTGATCTTGTCCAAAAAGCCGCTGCTGAGCTCCAGCTGGAAGTGTAAAAAGAACCGGGCTGGTTAAAAAAAAGAACCGGGCGGCCCGGTAAAATTGCTTAGCCGGGGCTCTGGAAGCCTAACCCGGCGTGATACTGTGCAAAAAGCCGCTGCTGAGCTCCAGCTGGAAGTGTAAAAAAAACCGGGCTGGTTAAAAAAAAGAACCGGGCGACCCTGTAAAATTGCTTAGCCGGGGCTCTGGAAGCCTAACACGGCGTGATCTTGTCCAAAAACCCGCTGCTGAGCTCCAGCTGGAAGTGTAAAAAGAACCGGGCTGGTTAAAAAAAAGAACCGGGCGGGCCGGTAAAATTGCTTAGCCGGGGCTCTGGAAGCCTAACACGGCGTGATCTTGTCCAAAAAGCCGCTCGTGAGCTCCAGCTGGAAGTGTAAAAAGAACCGGGCTGGTTCAAAAAAAGAACCGGGCGGCCCGGTAGAATTGCTTAGCCGAGGTCCTGGAAGCCTAACCCGGCGTGATCTTGCGCAAAAAGCCGCTGCTGAGCTCCAGCTGGAAGTGTAAAAAGAACCGGGCTGGTTCAAAAAAAGAACCGGGCGGCCCGGTAAAATTGCTTAGCCGGGGTCCTGGAAGCCTAACGCGGCGTGATCTTGCCCGAAAGTCGGCCTCTATACTTCCATATTAGGTACCAGGCGCTCAGAGCCAACTTGGCAAAATTTTCTAAGTGCCCACGGCTCTGCGGGGATTGTGCGTCCGACCCGCGCCGGTTCTCCAGCCGGCCTAAAATAACGCAAAACCAGCCTCTCCCCTGGAGCTCACAGCCAAAGGCGAAACTTTTCTAAGTGCCTACGGCTCTGCGGGCTTTTGAGTCCGCCCCGCGCCGGTTCGTCGGTCGGCCTCAAAAAGCGAAAAATCAGCCTCTCTCCCTGGAGCTCGACTCGAGTTGATCATTATACATGAAGAAATAACCAATTTCATCGTTTGGTTTATGTTTTACACGCGTTTTAAATTTTATTGCCGAAATCGCTTTTTCTCGCCGAGATAAGCACGTTTTCTGAAATGCCGCTCTCCCGTCACTCTGGTGAAAGTGTTATGAAAAAAAAGGCTGTTGGGGGCTAGGGAGTATCGAGTTGATCATTATACATGAAGAAATAACCAATTTCATCGTTTGGTTTATGTTTTACACGCGTTTTAAATTTTATTGCCGAAATCGCTTTTTCTCGCCGAGATAAGCACGTTTTCTGAAATGCCGCTCTCCCGTCACTCTGGTTAAAGTGTTATGAAAAAAAAGGCTGTTGGGGGCTAGGGAGTATCGAGTTGATCATTATACATGAAGAAATAACCAATTTCATCGTTTGGTTTATGTTTTACACGCGTTTTAAATTTTATTGCCGAAATCGCTTTTTCTCGCCGAGATAAGCACGTTTTCTGAAATGCCGCTCTCCCGTCACTCTGGTTAAAGTGTTATGAAAAAAAAGGCTGTTGGGGGCTAGGGAGTATCGAGTTGATCATTATACATGAAGAAATAACCAATTTCATCGTTTGGTTTATGTTTTACACGCGTTTTAAATTTTATTGCCGAAATCGCTTTTTCTCGCCGAGATAAGCACGTTTTCTGAAATGCCGCTCTCCCGTCACTCTGGTTAAAGTGTTATGAAAAAAAAAGGCTGTTGGGGGCTAGGGAGTATCGAGTTGATCATTATACATGAAGAAATAACCAATTTCATCGTTTGGTTTATGTTTTACACGATGCTGAGCTCCAGCTGGAAGTGTAAAAAGAACCGGGCTGGTTAAAAAAAGAACCGGGCGACCCGGTAAAATTGCTTAGCCGGGGCTCTGGAAGCCTAACACGGCGTGATCTTGTCCAAAAAGCCGCTGCTGAGCTCCAGCTGGAAGTGTAAAAAGAACCGGGCTGGTTAAAAAAAAAGAACCGGGCGGCCCGGTAAAATTGCTTAGCCGGGGCTCTGGAAGCCTAACCCGGCGTGATACTGTGCAAAAAGCCGCTGCTGAGCTCCAGCTGGAAGTGTAAAAAAAACCGGGCTGGTTAAAAAAAAGAACCGGGCGACCCTGTAAAATTGCTTAGCCGGGGCTCTGGAAGCCTAACACGGCGTGATCTTGTCCAAAAACCCGCTGCTGAGCTCCAGCTGGAAGTGTAAAAAGAACCGGGCTGGTTAAAAAAAAGAACCGGGCGGGCCGGTAAAATTGCTTAGCCGGGGCTCTGGAAGCCTAACACGGCGTGATCTTGTCCAAAAAGCCGCTCGTGAGCTCCAGCTGGAAGTGTAAAAAGAACCGGGCTGGTTCAAAAAAAGAACCGGGCGGCCCGGTAGAATTGCTTAGCCGAGGTCCTGGAAGCCTAACCCGGCGTGATCTTGCGCAAAAAGCCGCTGCTGAGCTCCAGCTGGAAGTGTAAAAAGAACCGGGCTGGTTCAAAAAAAGAACCGGGCGGCCCGGTAAAATTGCTTAGCCGGGGTCCTGGAAGCCTAACGCGGCGTGATCTTGCCCGAAAGTCGGCCTCTATACTTCCATATTAGGTACCAGGCGCTCAGAGCCAACTTGGCAAAATTTTCTAAGTGCCCACGGCTCTGCGGGGATTGTGCGTCCGACCCGCGCCGGTTCTCCAGCCGGCCTAAAATAACGCAAAACCAGCCTCTCCCCTGGAGCTCACAGCCAAAGGCGAAACTTTTCTAAGTGCCTACGGCTCTGCGGGCTTTTGAGTCCGCCCCGCGCCGGTTCGTCGGTCGGCCTCAAAAAGCGAAAAATCAGCCTCTCTCCCTGGAGCTCGACTCGAGTTGATCATTATACATGAAGAAATAACCAATTTCATCGTTTGGTTTATGTTTTACACGCGTTTTAAATTTTATTGCCGAAATCGCTTTTTCTCGCCGAGATAAGCACGTTTTCTGAAATGCCGCTCTCCCGTCACTCTGGTGAAAGTGTTATGAAAAAAAAGGCTGTTGGGGGCTAGGGAGTATCGAGTTGATCATTATACATGAAGAAATAACCAATTTCATCGTTTGGTTTATGTTTTACACGCGTTTTAAATTTTATTGCCGAAATCGCTTTTTCTCGCCGAGATAAGCACGTTTTCTGAAATGCCGCTCTCCCGTCACTCTGGTTAAAGTGTTATGAAAAAAAAGGCTGTTGGGGGCTAGGGAGTATCGAGTTGATCATTATACATGAAGAAATAACCAATTTCATCGTTTGGTTTATGTTTTACACGCGTTTTAAATTTTATTGCCGAAATCGCTTTTTCTCGCCGAGATAAGCACGTTTTCTGAAATGCCGCTCTCCCGTCACTCTGGTTAAAGTGTTATGAAAAAAAAGGCTGTTGGGGGCTAGGGAGTATCGAGTTGATCATTATACATGAAGAAATAACCAATTTCATCGTTTGGTTTATGTTTTACACGCGTTTTAAATTTTATTGCCGAAATCGCTTTTTCTCGCCGAGATAAGCACGTTTTCTGAAATGCCGCTCTCCCGTCACTCTGGTTAAAGTGTTATGAAAAAAAAGGCTGTTGGGGGCTAGGGAGTATCGAGTTGATCATTATACATGAAGAAATAACCAATTTCATCGTTTGGTTTATGTTTTACACGCGTTTTAAATTTTATTGCCGAAATCGCTTTTTCTCGCCGAGATAAGCACGTTTTCTGAAATGCCGCTCTCCCGTCACTCTGGTTAAAGTGTTATGAAAAAAAAGGCTGTTGGGGGCTAGGGAGTATCGAGTTGATCATTATACATGAAGAAATAACCAATTTCATCGTTTGGTTTATGTTTTACACGCGTTTTAAATTTTATTGCCGAAATCGCTTTTTCTCGCCGAGATAAGCACGTTTTCTGAAATGCCGCTCTCCCGTCACTCTGGTTGAAGTGTTATGAAAAAAAAGGCTGTTGGGGGCTAGGGAGTATCGAGTTGATCATTATACATGAAGAAATAACCAATTTCATCGTTTGGTTTATGTTTTACACGCGTTTTAAATTTTATTGCCGAAATCGCTTTTTCTCGCCGAGATAAGCACGTTTTCTGAAATGCCGCTCTCCCGTCACTCTGGTTAAAGTGTTATGAAAAAAAAGGCTGTTGGGGGCTAGGGAGTATCGAGTTGATCATTATACTTGAAGAAATAACCAATTTCATCGTTTGGTTTATGTTTTACACGCGTTTTAAATTTTATTGCCGAAATCGCTTTTTCTCGCCGAGATAAGCACGTTTTCTGAAATGCCGCTCTCCCGTCACTCTGGTTAAAGTGTTATGAAAAAAAAGGCTGTTGGGGGCTAGGGAGTATCGAGTTGATCATTATACATGAAGAAATAACCAATTTCATCGTTTGGTTTATGTTTTACACGCGTTTTAAATTTTATTGCCGAAATCGCTTTTTCTCGCCGAGATAAGCACGTTTTCTGAAATGCCGCTCTCCCGTCACTCTGGTTAAAGTGTTATGAAAAAAAAGGCTGTTGGGGGCTAGGGAGTATCGAGTTGATCATTATACATGAAGAAATAACCAATTTCATCGTTTGGTTTATGTTTTACACGCGTTTTAAATTTTATTGCCGAAATCGCTTTTTCTCGCCGAGATAAGCACGTTTTCTGAAATGCCGCTCTCCCGTCACTCTGGTTAAAGTGTTATGAAAAAAAAGGCTGTTGGGGGCTAGGGAGTATCGAGTTGATCATTATACATGAAGAAATAACCAATTTCATCGTTTGGTTTATGTTTTACACGCGTTTTAAATTTTATTGCCGAAATCGCTTTTTCTCGCCGAGATAAGCACGTTTTCTGAAATGCCGCTCTCCCGTCACTCTGGTTAAAGTGTTATGAAAAAAAAGGCTGTTGGGGGCTAGGGAGTATCGAGTTGATCATTATACATGAAGAAATAACCAATTTCATCGTTTGGTTTATGTTTTACACGCGTTTTAAATTTTATTGCCGAAATCGCTTTTTCTCGCCGAGATAAGCACGTTTTCTGAAATGCCGCTCTCCCGTCACTCTGGTTAAAGTGTTATGAAAAAAAAGGCTGTTGGGGGCTAGGGAGTATCGAGTTGATCATTATACATGAAGAAATAACCAATTTCATCGTTTGGTTTATGTTTTACACGCGTTTTAAATGTTATTGCCAAAATCGCTTTTTCTCACCGAGATAAGCACGTTTTCTGAAATGCCGCTCTCCCGTCACTCTGGTTAAAGTGTTATGAAAAAAAAGGCTATTGGGGGCTAGGGAGTATCGAGTTGAACATTATACATGAAGAAATAACCAATTTCATCGTTTGGTTTATGTTTTACACGCGTTTTAAATTTTATTGCCGAAATCGCTTTTTCTCGCCGAGATAAGCACGTTTTCTGAAATGCCGCTCTCCCGTCACTCTGGTTAAAGTGTTATGAAAAAAAAGGCTGTTGGGGGCTAGGGAGTATCGAGTTGATCATTATACATGAAGAAATAACCAATTTCATCGTTTGGTTTATGTTTTACACGCGTTTTAAATTTTATTGCCGAAATCGCTTTTTCTCGCCGAGATAAGCACGTTTTCTGAAATGCCGCTCTCCCGTCACTCTGGTTAAAGTGTTATGAAAAAAAAGGCTGTTGGGGGCTAGGGAGTATCGAGTTGATCATTATACATGAAGAAATAACCAATTTCATCGTTTGGTTTATGTTTTACACGCGTTTTAAATTTTATTGCCGAAATCGCTTTTTCTCGCCGAGATAAGCACGTTTTCTGAAATGCCGCTCTCCCGTCACTCTGGTTAAAGTGTTATGAAAAAAAAGGCTGTTGGGGGCTAGGGAGTATCGAGTTGATCATTATACATGAAGAAATAACCAATTTCATCGTTTGGTTTATGTTTTACACGCGTTTTAAATTTTATTGCCGAAATCGCTTTTTCTCGCCGAGATAAGCACGTTTTCTGAAATGCCGCTCTCCCGTCACTCTGGTTAAAGTGTTATGAAAAAAAAGGCTGTTGGGGGCTAGGGAGTATCGAGTTGATCATTATACATGAAGAAATAACCAATTTCATCGTTTGGTTTATGTTTTACACGCGTTTTAAATTTTATTGCCGAAATCGCTTTTTCTCGCCGAGATAAGCACGTTTTCTGAAATGCCGCTCTCCCGTCACTCTGGTTAAAGTGTTATGAAAAAAAAGGCTGTTGGGGGCTAGGGAGTATCGAGTTGATCATTATACATGAAGAAATAACCAATTTCATCGTTTGGTTTATGTTTTACACGCGTTTTAAATTTTATTGCCGAAATCGCTTTTTCTCGCCGAGATAAGCACGTTTTCTGAAATGCCGCTCTCCCGTCACTCTGGTTAAAGTGTTATGAAAAAAAAGGCTGTTGGGGGCTAGGGAGTATCGAGTTGATCATTATACATGAAGAAATAACCAATTTCATCGTTTGGTTTATGTTTTACACGCGTTTTAAATTTTATTGCCGAAATCGCTTTTTCTCGCCGAGATAAGCACGTTTTCTGAAATGCCGCTCTCCCGTCACTCTGGTTAAAGTGTTATGAAAAAAAAGGCTGTTGGGGGCTAGGGAGTATCGAGTTGATCATTATACATGAAGAAATAACCAATTTCATCGTTTGGTTTATGTTTTACACGCGTTTTAAATTTTATTGCCGAAATCGCTTTTTCTCGCCGAGATAAGCACGTTTTCTGAAATGCCGCTCTCCCGTCACTCTGGTTAAAGTGTTATGAAAAAAAAGGCTGTTGGGGGCTAGGGAGTATCGAGTTGATCATTATACATGAAGAAATAACCAATTTCATCGTTTGGTTTATGTTTTACACGCGTTTTAAATTTTATTGCCGAAATCGCTTTTTCTCGCCGAGATAAGCACGTTTTCTGAAATGCCGCTCTCCCGTCACTCTGGTTAAAGTGTTATGAAAAAAAAGGCTGTTGGGGGCTAGGGAGTATCGAGTTGATCATTATACATGAAGAAATAACCAATTTCATCGTTTGGTTTATGTTTTACACGCGTTTTAAATTTTATTGCCGAAATCGCTTTTTCTCGCCGAGATAAGCACGTTTTCTGAAATGCCGCTCTCCCGTCACTCTGGTTAAAGTGTTATGAAAAAAAAGGCTGTTGGGGGCTAGGGAGTATCGAGTTGATCATTATACATGAAGAAATAACCAATTTCATCGTTTGGTTTATGTTTTACACGCGTTTTAAATTTTATTGCCGAAATCGCTTTTTCTCGCCGAGATAAGCACGTTTTCTGAAATGCCGCTCTCCCGTCACTCTGGTTAAAGTGTTATGAAAAAAAAGGCTGTTGGGGGCTAGGGAGTATCGAGTTGATCATTATACATGAAGAAATAACCAATTTCATCGTTTGGTTTATGTTTTACACGCGTTTTAAATTTTATTGCCGAAATCGCTTTTTCTCGCCGAGATAAGCACGTTTTCTGAAATGCCGCTCTCCCGTCACTCTGGTTAAAGTGTTATGAAAAAAAAGGCTGTTGGGGGCTAGGGAGTATCGAGTTGATCATTATACATGAAGAAATAACCAATTTCATCGTTTGGTTTATGTTTTACACGCGTTTTAAATTTTATTGCCGAAATCGCTTTTTCTCGCCGAGATAAGCACGTTTTCTGAAATGCCGCTCTCCCGTCACTCTGGTTAAAGTGTTATGAAAAAAAAGGCTGTTGGGGGCTAGGGAGTATCGAGTTGATCATTATACATGAAGAAATAACCAATTTCATCGTTTGGTTTATGTTTTACACGCGTTTTAAATTTTATTGCCGAAATCGCTTTTTCTCGCCGAGATAAGCACGTTTTCTGAAATGCCGCTCTCCCGTCACTCTGGTTAAAGTGTTATGAAAAAAAAGGCTGTTGGGGGCTAGGGAGTATCGAGTTGATCATTATACATGAAGAAATAACCAATTTCATCGTTTGGTTTATGTTTTACACGCGTTTTAAATTTTATTGCCGAAATCGCTTTTTCTCGCCGAGATAAGCACGTTTTCTGAAATGCCGCTCTCCCGTCACTCTGGTTAAAGTGTTATGAAAAAAAAGGCTGTTGGGGGCTAGGGAGTATCGAGTTGATCATTATACATGAAGAAATAACCAATTTCATCGTTTGGTTTATGTTTTACACGCGTTTTAAATTTTATTGCCGAAATCGCTTTTTCTCGCCGAGATAAGCACGTTTTCTGAAATGCCGCTCTCCCGTCACTCTGGTTAAAGTGTTATGAAAAAAAAGGCTGTTGGGGGCTAGGGAGTATCGAGTTGATCATTATACATGAAGAAATAACCAATTTCATCGTTTGGTTTATGTTTTACACGCGTTTTAAATTTTATTGCCGAAATCGCTTTTTCTCGCCGAGATAAGCACGTTTTCTGAAATGCCGCTCTCCCGTCACTCTGGTTAAAGTGTTATGAAAAAAAAGGCTGTTGGGGGCTAGGGAGTATCGAGTTGATCATTATACATGAAGAAATAACCAATTTCATCGTTTGGTTTATGTTTTACACGCGTTTTAAATTTTATTGCCGAAATCGCTTTTTCTCGCCGAGATAAGCACGTTTTCTGAAATGCCGCTCTCCCGTCACTCTGGTTAAAGTGTTATGAAAAAAAAGGCTGTTGGGGGCTAGGGAGTATCGAGTTGATCATTATACATGAAGAAATAACCAATTTCATCGTTTGGTTTATGTTTTACACGCGTTTTAAATTTTATTGCCGAAATCGCTTTTTCTCGCCGAGATAAGCACGTTTTCTGAAATGCCGCTCTCCCGTCACTCTGGTTAAAGTGTTATGAAAAAAAAGGCTGTTGGGGGCTAGGGAGTATCGAGTTGATCATTATACATGAAGAAATAACCAATTTCATCGTTTGGTTTATGTTTTACACGCGTTTTAAATTTTATTGCCGAAATCGCTTTTTCTCGCCGAGATAAGCACGTTTTCTGAAATGCCGCTCTCCCGTCACTCTGGTTAAAGTGTTATGAAAAAAAAGGCTGTTGGGGGCTAGGGAGTATCGAGTTGATCATTATACATGAAGAAATAACCAATTTCATCGTTTGGTTTATGTTTTACACGCGTTTTAAATTTTATTGCCGAAATCGCTTTTTCTCGCCGAGATAAGCACGTTTTCTGAAATGCCGCTCTCCCGTCACTCTGGTTAAAGTGTTATGAAAAAAAAGGCTGTTGGGGGCTAGGGAGTATCGAGTTGATCATTATACATGAAGAAATAACCAATTTCATCGTTTGGTTTATGTTTTACACGCGTTTTAAATTTTATTGCCGAAATCGCTTTTTCTCGCCGAGATAAGCACGTTTTCTGAAATGCCGCTCTCCCGTCACTCTGGTTAAAGTGTTATGAAAAAAAAGGCTGTTGGGGGCTAGGGAGTATCGAGTTGATCATTATACATGAAGAAATAACCAATTTCATCGTTTGGTTTATGTTTTACACGCGTTTTAAATTTTATTGCCGAAATCGCTTTTTCTCGCCGAGATAAGCACGTTTTCTGAAATGCCGCTCTCCCGTCACTCTGGTTAAAGTGTTATGAAAAAAAAGGCTGTTGGGGGCTAGGGAGTATCGAGTTGATCATTATACATGAAGAAATAACCAATTTCATCGTTTGGTTTATGTTTTACACGCGTTTTAAATTTTATTGCCGAAATCGCTTTTTCTCGCCGAGATAAGCACGTTTTCTGAAATGCCGCTCTCCCGTCACTCTGGTTAAAGTGTTATGAAAAAAAAGGCTGTTGGGGGCTAGGGAGTATCGAGTTGATCATTATACATGAAGAAATAACCAATTTCATCGTTTGGTTTATGTTTTACACGCGTTTTAAATTTTATTGCCGAAATCGCTTTTTCTCGCCGAGATAAGCACGTTTTCTGAAATGCCGCTCTCCCGTCACTCTGGTTAAAGTGTTATGAAAAAAAAGGCTGTTGGGGGCTAGGGAGTATCGAGTTGATCATTATACATGAAGAAATAACCAATTTCATCGTTTGGTTTATGTTTTACACGCGTTTTAAATTTTATTGCCGAAATCGCTTTTTCTCGCCGAGATAAGCACGTTTTCTGAAATGCCGCTCTCCCGTCACTCTGGTTAAAGTGTTATGAAAAAAAAGGCTGTTGGGGGCTAGGGAGTATCGAGTTGATCATTATACATGAAGAAATAACCAATTTCATCGTTTGGTTTATGTTTTACACGCGTTTTAAATTTTATTGCCGAAATCGCTTTTTCTCGCCGAGATAAGCACGTTTTCTGAAATGCCGCTCTCCCGTCACTCTGGTTAAAGTGTTATGAAAAAAAAGGCTGTTGGGGGCTAGGGAGTATCGAGTTGATCATTATACATGAAGAAATAACCAATTTCATCGTTTGGTTTATGTTTTACACGCGTTTTAAATTTTATTGCCGAAATCGCTTTTTCTCGCCGAGATAAGCACGTTTTCTGAAATGCCGCTCTCCCGTCACTCTGGTTAAAGTGTTATGAAAAAAAAGGCTGTTGGGGGCTAGGGAGTATCGAGTTGATCATTATACATGAAGAAATAACCAATTTCATCGTTTGGTTTATGTTTTACACGCGTTTTAAATTTTATTGCCGAAATCGCTTTTTCTCGCCGAGATAAGCACGTTTTCTGAAATGCCGCTCTCCCGTCACTCTGGTTAAAGTGTTATGAAAAAAAAGGCTGTTGGGGGCTAGGGAGTATCGAGTTGATCATTATACATGAAGAAATAACCAATTTCATCGTTTGGTTTATGTTTTACACGCGTTTTAAATTTTATTGCCGAAATCGCTTTTTCTCGCCGAGATAAGCACGTTTTCTGAAATGCCGCTCTCCCGTCACTCTGGTTAAAGTGTTATGAAAAAAAAGGCTGTTGGGGGCTAGGGAGTATCGAGTTGATCATTATACATGAAGAAATAACCAATTTCATCGTTTGGTTTATGTTTTACACGCGTTTTAAATTTTATTGCCGAAATCGCTTTTTCTCGCCGAGATAAGCACGTTTTCTGAAATGCCGCTCTCCCGTCACTCTGGTTAAAGTGTTATGAAAAAAAAGGCTGTTGGGGGCTAGGGAGTATCGAGTTGATCATTATACATGAAGAAATAACCAATTTCATCGTTTGGTTTATGTTTTACACGCGTTTTAAATTTTATTGCCGAAATCGCTTTTTCTCGCCGAGATAAGCACGTTTTCTGAAATGCCGCTCTCCCGTCACTCTGGTTAAAGTGTTATGAAAAAAAAGGCTGTTGGGGGCTAGGGAGTATCGAGTTGATCATTATACATGAAGAAATAACCAATTTCATCGTTTGGTTTATGTTTTACACGCGTTTTAAATTTTATTGCCGAAATCGCTTTTTCTCGCCGAGATAAGCACGTTTTCTGAAATGCCGCTCTCCCGTCACTCTGGTTAAAGTGTTATGAAAAAAAAGGCTGTTGGGGGCTAGGGAGTATCGAGTTGATCATTATACATGAAGAAATAACCAATTTCATCGTTTGGTTTATGTTTTACACGCGTTTTAAATTTTATTGCCGAAATCGCTTTTTCTCGCCGAGATAAGCACGTTTTCTGAAATGCCGCTCTCCCGTCACTCTGGTTAAAGTGTTATGAAAAAAAAGGCTGTTGGGGGCTAGGGAGTATCGAGTTGATCATTATACATGAAGAAATAACCAATTTCATCGTTTGGTTTATGTTTTACACGCGTTTTAAATTTTATTGCCGAAATCGCTTTTTCTCGCCGAGATAAGCACGTTTTCTGAAATGCCGCTCTCCCGTCACTCTGGTTAAAGTGTTATGAAAAAAAAGGCTGTTGGGGGCTAGGGAGTATCGAGTTGATCATTATACATGAAGAAATAACCAATTTCATCGTTTGGTTTATGTTTTACACGCGTTTTAAATTTTATTGCCGAAATCGCTTTTTCTCGCCGAGATAAGCACGTTTTCTGAAATGCCGCTCTCCCGTCACTCTGGTTAAAGTGTTATGAAAAAAAAGGCTGTTGGGGGCTAGGGAGTATCGAGTTGATCATTATACATGAAGAAATAACCAATTTCATCGTTTGGTTTATGTTTTACACGCGTTTTAAATTTTATTGCCGAAATCGCTTTTTCTCGCCGAGATAAGCACGTTTTCTGAAATGCCGCTCTCCCGTCACTCTGGTTAAAGTGTTATGAAAAAAAAGGCTGTTGGGGGCTAGGGAGTATCGAGTTGATCATTATACATGAAGAAATAACCAATTTCATCGTTTGGTTTATGTTTTACACGCGTTTTAAATTTTATTGCCGAAATCGCTTTTTCTCGCCGAGATAAGCACGTTTTCTGAAATGCCGCTCTCCCGTCACTCTGGTTAAAGTGTTATGAAAAAAAAGGCTGTTGGGGGCTAGGGAGTATCGAGTTGATCATTATACATGAAGAAATAACCAATTTCATCGTTTGGTTTATGTTTTACACGCGTTTTAAATTTTATTGCCGAAATCGCTTTTTCTCGCCGAGATAAGCACGTTTTCTGAAATGCCGCTCTCCCGTCACTCTGGTTAAAGTGTTATGAAAAAAAAGGCTGTTGGGGGCTAGGGAGTATCGAGTTGATCATTATACATGAAGAAATAACCAATTTCATCGTTTGGTTTATGTTTTACACGCGTTTTAAATTTTATTGCCGAAATCGCTTTTTCTCGCCGAGATAAGCACGTTTTCTGAAATGCCGCTCTCCCGTCACTCTGGTTAAAGTGTTATGAAAAAAAAGGCTGTTGGGGGCTAGGGAGTATCGAGTTGATCATTATACATGAAGAAATAACCAATTTCATCGTTTGGTTTATGTTTTACACGCGTTTTAAATTTTATTGCCGAAATCGCTTTTTCTCGCCGAGATAAGCACGTTTTCTGAAATGCCGCTCTCCCGTCACTCTGGTTAAAGTGTTATGAAAAAAAAGGCTGTTGGGGGCTAGGGAGTATCGAGTTGATCATTATACATGAAGAAATAACCAATTTCATCGTTTGGTTTATGTTTTACACGCGTTTTAAATTTTATTGCCGAAATCGCTTTTTCTCGCCGAGATAAGCACGTTTTCTGAAATGCCGCTCTCCCGTCACTCTGGTTAAAGTGTTATGAAAAAAAAGGCTGTTGGGGGCTAGGGAGTATCGAGTTGATCATTATACATGAAGAAATAACCAATTTCATCGTTTGGTTTATGTTTTACACGCGTTTTAAATTTTATTGCCGAAATCGCTTTTTCTCGCCGAGATAAGCACGTTTTCTGAAATGCCGCTCTCCCGTCACTCTGGTTAAAGTGTTATGAAAAAAAAGGCTGTTGGGGGCTAGGGAGTATCGAGTTGATCATTATACATGAAGAAATAACCAATTTCATCGTTTGGTTTATGTTTTACACGCGTTTTAAATTTTATTGCCGAAATCGCTTTTTCTCGCCGAGATAAGCACGTTTTCTGAAATGCCGCTCTCCCGTCACTCTGGTTAAAGTGTTATGAAAAAAAAGGCTGTTGGGGGCTAGGGAGTATCGAGTTGATCATTATACATGAAGAAATAACCAATTTCATCGTTTGGTTTATGTTTTACACGCGTTTTAAATTTTATTGCCGAAATCGCTTTTTCTCGCCGAGATAAGCACGTTTTCTGAAATGCCGCTCTCCCGTCACTCTGGTTAAAGTGTTATGAAAAAAAAGGCTGTTGGGGGCTAGGGAGTATCGAGTTGATCATTATACATGAAGAAATAACCAATTTCATCGTTTGGTTTATGTTTTACACGCGTTTTAAATTTTATTGCCGAAATCGCTTTTTCTCGCCGAGATAAGCACGTTTTCTGAAATGCCGCTCTCCCGTCACTCTGGTTAAAGTGTTATGAAAAAAAAGGCTGTTGGGGGCTAGGGAGTATCGAGTTGATCATTATACATGAAGAAATAACCAATTTCATCGTTTGGTTTATGTTTTACACGCGTTTTAAATTTTATTGCCGAAATCGCTTTTTCTCGCCGAGATAAGCACGTTTTCTGAAATGCCGCTCTCCCGTCACTCTGGTTAAAGTGTTATGAAAAAAAAGGCTGTTGGGGGCTAGGGAGTATCGAGTTGATCATTATACATGAAGAAATAACCAATTTCATCGTTTGGTTTATGTTTTACACGCGTTTTAAATTTTATTGCCGAAATCGCTTTTTCTCGCCGAGATAAGCACGTTTTCTGAAATGCCGCTCTCCCGTCACTCTGGTTAAAGTGTTATGAAAAAAAAGGCTGTTGGGGGCTAGGGAGTATCGAGTTGATCATTATACATGAAGAAATAACCAATTTCATCGTTTGGTTTATGTTTTACACGCGTTTTAAATTTTATTGCCGAAATCGCTTTTTCTCGCCGAGATAAGCACGTTTTCTGAAATGCCGCTCTCCCGTCACTCTGGTTAAAGTGTTATGAAAAAAAAGGCTGTTGGGGGCTAGGGAGTATCGAGTTGATCATTATACATGAAGAAATAACCAATTTCATCGTTTGGTTTATGTTTTACACGCGTTTTAAATTTTATTGCCGAAATCGCTTTTTCTCGCCGAGATAAGCACGTTTTCTGAAATGCCGCTCTCCCGTCACTCTGGTTAAAGTGTTATGAAAAAAAAGGCTGTTGGGGGCTAGGGAGTATCGAGTTGATCATTATACATGAAGAAATAACCAATTTCATCGTTTGGTTTATGTTTTACACGCGTTTTAAATTTTATTGCCGAAATCGCTTTTTCTCGCCGAGATAAGCACGTTTTCTGAAATGCCGCTCTCCCGTCACTCTGGTTAAAGTGTTATGAAAAAAAAGGCTGTTGGGGGCTAGGGAGTATCGAGTTGATCATTATACATGAAGAAATAACCAATTTCATCGTTTGGTTTATGTTTTACACGCGTTTTAAATTTTATTGCCGAAATCGCTTTTTCTCGCCGAGATAAGCACGTTTTCTGAAATGCCGCTCTCCCGTCACTCTGGTTAAAGTGTTATGAAAAAAAAGGCTGTTGGGGGCTAGGGAGTATCGAGTTGATCATTATACATGAAGAAATAACCAATTTCATCGTTTGGTTTATGTTTTACACGCGTTTTAAATTTTATTGCCGAAATCGCTTTTTCTCGCCGAGATAAGCACGTTTTCTGAAATGCCGCTCTCCCGTCACTCTGGTTAAAGTGTTATGAAAAAAAAGGCTGTTGGGGGCTAGGGAGTATCGAGTTGATCATTATACATGAAGAAATAACCAATTTCATCGTTTGGTTTATGTTTTACACGCGTTTTAAATTTTATTGCCGAAATCGCTTTTTCTCGCCGAGATAAGCACGTTTTCTGAAATGCCGCTCTCCCGTCACTCTGGTTAAAGTGTTATGAAAAAAAAGGCTGTTGGGGGCTAGGGAGTATCGAGTTGATCATTATACATGAAGAAATAACCAATTTCATCGTTTGGTTTATGTTTTACACGCGTTTTAAATTTTATTGCCGAAATCGCTTTTTCTCGCCGAGATAAGCACGTTTTCTGAAATGCCGCTCTCCCGTCACTCTGGTTAAAGTGTTATGAAAAAAAAGGCTGTTGGGGGCTAGGGAGTATCGAGTTGATCATTATACATGAAGAAATAACCAATTTCATCGTTTGGTTTATGTTTTACACGCGTTTTAAATTTTATTGCCGAAATCGCTTTTTCTCGCCGAGATAAGCACGTTTTCTGAAATGCCGCTCTCCCGTCACTCTGGTTAAAGTGTTATGAAAAAAAAGGCTGTTGGGGGCTAGGGAGTATCGAGTTGATCATTATACATGAAGAAATAACCAATTTCATCGTTTGGTTTATGTTTTACACGCGTTTTAAATTTTATTGCCGAAATCGCTTTTTCTCGCCGAGATAAGCACGTTTTCTGAAATGCCGCTCTCCCGTCACTCTGGTTAAAGTGTTATGAAAAAAAAGGCTGTTGGGGGCTAGGGAGTATCGAGTTGATCATTATACATGAAGAAATAACCAATTTCATCGTTTGGTTTATGTTTTACACGCGTTTTAAATTTTATTGCCGAAATCGCTTTTTCTCGCCGAGATAAGCACGTTTTCTGAAATGCCGCTCTCCCGTCACTCTGGTTAAAGTGTTATGAAAAAAAAGGCTGTTGGGGGCTAGGGAGTATCGAGTTGATCATTATACATGAAGAAATAACCAATTTCATCGTTTGGTTTATGTTTTACACGCGTTTTAAATTTTATTGCCGAAATCGCTTTTTCTCGCCGAGATAAGCACGTTTTCTGAAATGCCGCTCTCCCGTCACTCTGGTTAAAGTGTTATGAAAAAAAAGGCTGTTGGGGGCTAGGGAGTATCGAGTTGATCATTATACATGAAGAAATAACCAATTTCATCGTTTGGTTTATGTTTTACACGCGTTTTAAATTTTATTGCCGAAATCGCTTTTTCTCGCCGAGATAAGCACGTTTTCTGAAATGCCGCTCTCCCGTCACTCTGGTTAAAGTGTTATGAAAAAAAAGGCTGTTGGGGGCTAGGGAGTATCGAGTTGATCATTATACATGAAGAAATAACCAATTTCATCGTTTGGTTTATGTTTTACACGCGTTTTAAATTTTATTGCCGAAATCGCTTTTTCTCGCCGAGATAAGCACGTTTTCTGAAATGCCGCTCTCCCGTCACTCTGGTTAAAGTGTTATGAAAAAAAAGGCTGTTGGGGGCTAGGGAGTATCGAGTTGATCATTATACATGAAGAAATAACCAATTTCATCGTTTGGTTTATGTTTTACACGCGTTTTAAATTTTATTGCCGAAATCGCTTTTTCTCGCCGAGATAAGCACGTTTTCTGAAATGCCGCTCTCCCGTCACTCTGGTTAAAGTGTTATGAAAAAAAAGGCTGTTGGGGGCTAGGGAGTATCGAGTTGATCATTATACATGAAGAAATAACCAATTTCATCGTTTGGTTTATGTTTTACACGCGTTTTAAATTTTATTGCCGAAATCGCTTTTTCTCGCCGAGATAAGCACGTTTTCTGAAATGCCGCTCTCCCGTCACTCTGGTTAAAGTGTTATGAAAAAAAAGGCTGTTGGGGGCTAGGGAGTATCGAGTTGATCATTATACATGAAGAAATAACCAATTTCATCGTTTGGTTTATGTTTTACACGCGTTTTAAATTTTATTGCCGAAATCGCTTTTTCTCGCCGAGATAAGCACGTTTTCTGAAATGCCGCTCTCCCGTCACTCTGGTTAAAGTGTTATGAAAAAAAAGGCTGTTGGGGGCTAGGGAGTATCGAGTTGATCATTATACATGAAGAAATAACCAATTTCATCGTTTGGTTTATGTTTTACACGCGTTTTAAATTTTATTGCCGAAATCGCTTTTTCTCGCCGAGATAAGCACGTTTTCTGAAATGCCGCTCTCCCGTCACTCTGGTTAAAGTGTTATGAAAAAAAAGGCTGTTGGGGGCTAGGGAGTATCGAGTTGATCATTATACATGAAGAAATAACCAATTTCATCGTTTGGTTTATGTTTTACACGCGTTTTAAATTTTATTGCCGAAATCGCTTTTTCTCGCCGAGATAAGCACGTTTTCTGAAATGCCGCTCTCCCGTCACTCTGGTTAAAGTGTTATGAAAAAAAAGGCTGTTGGGGGCTAGGGAGTATCGAGTTGATCATTATACATGAAGAAATAACCAATTTCATCGTTTGGTTTATGTTTTACACGCGTTTTAAATTTTATTGCCGAAATCGCTTTTTCTCGCCGAGATAAGCACGTTTTCTGAAATGCCGCTCTCCCGTCACTCTGGTTAAAGTGTTATGAAAAAAAAGGCTGTTGGGGGCTAGGGAGTATCGAGTTGATCATTATACATGAAGAAATAACCAATTTCATCGTTTGGTTTATGTTTTACACGCGTTTTAAATTTTATTGCCGAAATCGCTTTTTCTCGCCGAGATAAGCACGTTTTCTGAAATGCCGCTCTCCCGTCACTCTGGTTAAAGTGTTATGAAAAAAAAGGCTGTTGGGGGCTAGGGAGTATCGAGTTGATCATTATACATGAAGAAATAACCAATTTCATCGTTTGGTTTATGTTTTACACGCGTTTTAAATTTTATTGCCGAAATCGCTTTTTCTCGCCGAGATAAGCACGTTTTCTGAAATGCCGCTCTCCCGTCACTCTGGTTAAAGTGTTATGAAAAAAAAGGCTGTTGGGGGCTAGGGAGTATCGAGTTGATCATTATACATGAAGAAATAACCAATTTCATCGTTTGGTTTATGTTTTACACGCGTTTTAAATTTTATTGCCGAAATCGCTTTTTCTCGCCGAGATAAGCACGTTTTCTGAAATGCCGCTCTCCCGTCACTCTGGTTAAAGTGTTATGAAAAAAAAGGCTGTTGGGGGCTAGGGAGTATCGAGTTGATCATTATACATGAAGAAATAACCAATTTCATCGTTTGGTTTATGTTTTACACGCGTTTTAAATTTTATTGCCGAAATCGCTTTTTCTCGCCGAGATAAGCACGTTTTCTGAAATGCCGCTCTCCCGTCACTCTGGTTAAAGTGTTATGAAAAAAAAGGCTGTTGGGGGCTAGGGAGTATCGAGTTGATCATTATACATGAAGAAATAACCAATTTCATCGTTTGGTTTATGTTTTACACGCGTTTTAAATTTTATTGCCGAAATCGCTTTTTCTCGCCGAGATAAGCACGTTTTCTGAAATGCCGCTCTCCCGTCACTCTGGTTAAAGTGTTATGAAAAAAAAGGCTGTTGGGGGCTAGGGAGTATCGAGTTGATCATTATACATGAAGAAATAACCAATTTCATCGTTTGGTTTATGTTTTACACGCGTTTTAAATTTTATTGCCGAAATCGCTTTTTCTCGCCGAGATAAGCACGTTTTCTGAAATGCCGCTCTCCCGTCACTCTGGTTAAAGTGTTATGAAAAAAAAGGCTGTTGGGGGCTAGGGAGTATCGAGTTGATCATTATACATGAAGAAATAACCAATTTCATCGTTTGGTTTATGTTTTACACGCGTTTTAAATTTTATTGCCGAAATCGCTTTTTCTCGCCGAGATAAGCACGTTTTCTGAAATGCCGCTCTCCCGTCACTCTGGTTAAAGTGTTATGAAAAAAAAGGCTGTTGGGGGCTAGGGAGTATCGAGTTGATCATTATACATGAAGAAATAACCAATTTCATCGTTTGGTTTATGTTTTACACGCGTTTTAAATTTTATTGCCGAAATCGCTTTTTCTCGCCGAGATAAGCACGTTTTCTGAAATGCCGCTCTCCCGTCACTCTGGTTAAAGTGTTATGAAAAAAAAGGCTGTTGGGGGCTAGGGAGTATCGAGTTGATCATTATACATGAAGAAATAACCAATTTCATCGTTTGGTTTATGTTTTACACGCGTTTTAAATTTTATTGCCGAAATCGCTTTTTCTCGCCGAGATAAGCACGTTTTCTGAAATGCCGCTCTCCCGTCACTCTGGTTAAAGTGTTATGAAAAAAAAGGCTGTTGGGGGCTAGGGAGTATCGAGTTGATCATTATACATGAAGAAATAACCAATTTCATCGTTTGGTTTATGTTTTACACGCGTTTTAAATTTTATTGCCGAAATCGCTTTTTCTCGCCGAGATAAGCACGTTTTCTGAAATGCCGCTCTCCCGTCACTCTGGTTAAAGTGTTATGAAAAAAAAGGCTGTTGGGGGCTAGGGAGTATCGAGTTGATCATTATACATGAAGAAATAACCAATTTCATCGTTTGGTTTATGTTTTACACGCGTTTTAAATTTTATTGCCGAAATCGCTTTTTCTCGCCGAGATAAGCACGTTTTCTGAAATGCCGCTCTCCCGTCACTCTGGTTAAAGTGTTATGAAAAAAAAGGCTGTTGGGGGCTAGGGAGTATCGAGTTGATCATTATACATGAAGAAATAACCAATTTCATCGTTTGGTTTATGTTTTACACGCGTTTTAAATTTTATTGCCGAAATCGCTTTTTCTCGCCGAGATAAGCACGTTTTCTGAAATGCCGCTCTCCCGTCACTCTGGTTAAAGTGTTATGAAAAAAAAGGCTGTTGGGGGCTAGGGAGTATCGAGTTGATCATTATACATGAAGAAATAACCAATTTCATCGTTTGGTTTATGTTTTACACGCGTTTTAAATTTTATTGCCGAAATCGCTTTTTCTCGCCGAGATAAGCACGTTTTCTGAAATGCCGCTCTCCCGTCACTCTGGTTAAAGTGTTATGAAAAAAAAGGCTGTTGGGGGCTAGGGAGTATCGAGTTGATCATTATACATGAAGAAATAACCAATTTCATCGTTTGGTTTATGTTTTACACGCGTTTTAAATTTTATTGCCGAAATCGCTTTTTCTCGCCGAGATAAGCACGTTTTCTGAAATGCCGCTCTCCCGTCACTCTGGTTAAAGTGTTATGAAAAAAAAGGCTGTTGGGGGCTAGGGAGTATCGAGTTGATCATTATACATGAAGAAATAACCAATTTCATCGTTTGGTTTATGTTTTACACGCGTTTTAAATTTTATTGCCGAAATCGCTTTTTCTCGCCGAGATAAGCACGTTTTCTGAAATGCCGCTCTCCCGTCACTCTGGTTAAAGTGTTATGAAAAAAAAGGCTGTTGGGGGCTAGGGAGTATCGAGTTGATCATTATACATGAAGAAATAACCAATTTCATCGTTTGGTTTATGTTTTACACGCGTTTTAAATTTTATTGCCGAAATCGCTTTTTCTCGCCGAGATAAGCACGTTTTCTGAAATGCCGCTCTCCCGTCACTCTGGTTAAAGTGTTATGAAAAAAAAGGCTGTTGGGGGCTAGGGAGTATCGAGTTGATCATTATACATGAAGAAATAACCAATTTCATCGTTTGGTTTATGTTTTACACGCGTTTTAAATTTTATTGCCGAAATCGCTTTTTCTCGCCGAGATAAGCACGTTTTCTGAAATGCCGCTCTCCCGTCACTCTGGTTAAAGTGTTATGAAAAAAAAGGCTGTTGGGGGCTAGGGAGTATCGAGTTGATCATTATACATGAAGAAATAACCAATTTCATCGTTTGGTTTATGTTTTACACGCGTTTTAAATTTTATTGCCGAAATCGCTTTTTCTCGCCGAGATAAGCACGTTTTCTGAAATGCCGCTCTCCCGTCACTCTGGTTAAAGTGTTATGAAAAAAAAGGCTGTTGGGGGCTAGGGAGTATCGAGTTGATCATTATACATGAAGAAATAACCAATTTCATCGTTTGGTTTATGTTTTACACGCGTTTTAAATTTTATTGCCGAAATCGCTTTTTCTCGCCGAGATAAGCACGTTTTCTGAAATGCCGCTCTCCCGTCACTCTGGTTAAAGTGTTATGAAAAAAAAGGCTGTTGGGGGCTAGGGAGTATCGAGTTGATCATTATACATGAAGAAATAACCAATTTCATCGTTTGGTTTATGTTTTACACGCGTTTTAAATTTTATTGCCGAAATCGCTTTTTCTCGCCGAGATAAGCACGTTTTCTGAAATGCCGCTCTCCCGTCACTCTGGTTAAAGTGTTATGAAAAAAAAGGCTGTTGGGGGCTAGGGAGTATCGAGTTGATCATTATACATGAAGAAATAACCAATTTCATCGTTTGGTTTATGTTTTACACGCGTTTTAAATTTTATTGCCGAAATCGCTTTTCTCTCGCCGAGATAAGCACGTTTTCTGAAATGCCGCTCTCTCCGTCACTCTGGTTAAAGTGTTATGAAAAAAAAGGCTGTTGGGGGCTAGGGAGTATCGAGTTGATCATTATACATGAAGAAATAACCAATTTCATCGTTTGGTTTATGTTTTACACGCGTTTTAAATTTTATTGCCGAAATCGCTTTTTCTCGCCGAGATAAGCACGTTTTCTGAAATGCCGCTCTCCCGTCACTCTGGTTAAAGTGTTATGAAAAAAAAGGCTGTTGGGGGCTAGGGAGTATCGAGTTGATCATTATACATGAAGAAATAACCAATTTCATCGTTTGGTTTATGTTTTACACGCGTTTTAAATTTTATTGCCGAAATCGCTTTTTCTCGCCGAGATAAGCACGTTTTCTGAAATGCCGCTCTCCCGTCACTCTGGTTAAAGTGTTATGAAAAAAAAGGCTGTTGGGGGCTAGGGAGTATCGAGTTGATCATTATACATGAAGAAATAACCAATTTCATCGTTTGGTTTATGTTTTACACGCGTTTTAAATTTTATTGCCGAAATCGCTTTTTCTCGCCGAGATAAGCACGTTTTCTGAAATGCCGCTCTCCCGTCACTCTGGTTAAAGTGTTATGAAAAAAAAGGCTGTTGGGGGCTAGGGAGTATCGAGTTGATCATTATACATGAAGAAATAACCAATTTCATCGTTTGGTTTATGTTTTACACGCGTTTTAAATTTTATTGCCGAAATCGCTTTTTCTCGCCGAGATAAGCACGTTTTCTGAAATGCCGCTCTCCCGTCACTCTGGTTAAAGTGTTATGAAAAAAAAGGCTGTTGGGGGCTAGGGAGTATCGAGTTGATCATTATACATGAAGAAATAACCAATTTCATCGTTTGGTTTATGTTTTACACGCGTTTTAAATTTTATTGCCGAAATCGCTTTTTCTCGCCGAGATAAGCACGTTTTCTGAAATGCCGCTCTCCCGTCACTCTGGTTAAAGTGTTATGAAAAAAAAGGCTGTTGGGGGCTAGGGAGTATCGAGTTGATCATTATACATGAAGAAATAACCAATTTCATCGTTTGGTTTATGTTTTACACGCGTTTTAAATTTTATTGCCGAAATCGCTTTTTCTCGCCGAGATAAGCACGTTTTCTGAAATGCCGCTCTCCCGTCACTCTGGTTAAAGTGTTATGAAAAAAAAGGCTGTTGGGGGCTAGGGAGTATCGAGTTGATCATTATACATGAAGAAATAACCAATTTCATCGTTTGGTTTATGTTTTACACGCGTTTTAAATTTTATTGCCGAAATCGCTTTTTCTCGCCGAGATAAGCACGTTTTCTGAAATGCCGCTCTCCCGTCACTCTGGTTAAAGTGTTATGAAAAAAAAGGCTGTTGGGGGCTAGGGAGTATCGAGTTGATCATTATACATGAAGAAATAACCAATTTCATCGTTTGGTTTATGTTTTACACGCGTTTTAAATTTTATTGCCGAAATCGCTTTTTCTCGCCGAGATAAGCACGTTTTCTGAAATGCCGCTCTCCCGTCACTCTGGTTAAAGTGTTATGAAAAAAAAGGCTGTTGGGGGCTAGGGAGTATCGAGTTGATCATTATACATGAAGAAATAACCAATTTCATCGTTTGGTTTATGTTTTACACGCGTTTTAAATTTTATTGCCGAAATCGCTTTTTCTCGCCGAGATAAGCACGTTTTCTGAAATGCCGCTCTCCCGTCACTCTGGTTAAAGTGTTATGAAAAAAAACGCTGTTGGGGGCTAGGGAGTATCGAGTTGATCATTATACATGAAGAAATAACCAATTTCATCGTTTGGTTTATGTTTTACACGCGTTTTAAATTTTATTGCCGAAATCGCTTTTTCTCGCCGAGATAAGCACGTTTTCTGAAATGCCGCTCTCCCGTCACTCTGGTTAAAGTGTTATGAAAAAAAAGGCTGTTGGGGGCTAGGGAGTATCGAGTTGATCATTATACATGAAGAAATAACCAATTTCATCGTTTGGTTTATGTTTTACACGCGTTTTAAATTTTATTGCCGAAATCGCTTTTTCTCGCCGAGATAAGCACGTTTTCTGAAATGCCGCTCTCCCGTCACTCTGGTTAAAGTGTTATGAAAAAAAAGGCTGTTGGGGGCTAGGGAGTATCGAGTTGATCATTATACATGAAGAAATAACCAATTTCATCGTTTGGTTTATGTTTTACACGCGTTTTAAATTTTATTGCCGAAATCGCTTTTTCTCGCCGAGATAAGCACGTTTTCTGAAATGCCGCTCTCCCGTCACTCTGGTTAAAGTGTTATGAAAAAAAAGGCTGTTGGGGGCTAGGGAGTATCGAGTTGATCATTATACATGAAGAAATAACCAATTTCATCGTTTGGTTTATGTTTTACACGCGTTTTAAATTTTATTGCCGAAATCGCTTTTTCTCGCCGAGATAAGCACGTTTTCTGAAATGCCGCTCTCCCGTCACTCTGGTTAAAGTGTTATGAAAAAAAAGGCTGTTGGGGGCTAGGGAGTATCGAGTTGATCATTATACATGAAGAAATAACCAATTTCATCGTTTGGTTTATGTTTTACACGCGTTTTAAATTTTATTGCCGAAATCGCTTTTTCTCGCCGAGATAAGCACGTTTTCTGAAATGCCGCTCTCCCGTCACTCTGGTTAAAGTGTTATGGAAAAAAAAGGCTGTTGGGGGCTAGGGAGTATCGAGTTGATCATTATACATGAAGAAATAACCAATTTCATCGTTTGGTTTATGTTTTACACGCGTTTTAAATTTTATTGCCGAAATCGCTTTTTCTCGCCGAGATAAGCACGTTTTCTGAAATGCCGCTCTCCCGTCACTCTGGTTAAAGTGTTATGAAAAAAAAGGCTGTTGGGGGCTAGGGAGTATCGAGTTGATCATTATACATGAAGAAATAACCAATTTCATCGTTTGGTTTATGTTTTACACGCGTTTTAAATTTTATTGCCGAAATCGCTTTTTCTCGCCGAGATAAGCACGTTTTCTGAAATGCCGCTCTCCCGTCACTCTGGTTAAAGTGTTATGAAAAAAAAGGCTGTTGGGGGCTAGGGAGTATCGAGTTGATCATTATACATGAAGAAATAACCAATTTCATCGTTTGGTTTATGTTTTACACGCGTTTTAAATTTTATTGCCGAAATCGCTTTTTCTCGCCGAGATAAGCACGTTTTCTGAAATGCCGCTCTCCCGTCACTCTGGTTAAAGTGTTATGAAAAAAAAGGCTGTTGGGGGCTAGGGAGTATCGAGTTGATCATTATACATGAAGAAATAACCAATTTCATCGTTTGGTTTATGTTTTACACGCGTTTTAAATTTTATTGCCGAAATCGCTTTTTCTCGCCGAGATAAGCACGTTTTCTGAAATGCCGCTCTCCCGTCACTCTGGTTAAAGTGTTATGAAAAAAAAGGCTGTTGGGGGCTAGGGAGTATCGAGTTGATCATTATACATGAAGAAATAACCAATTTCATCGTTTGGTTTATGTTTTACACGCGTTTTAAATTTTATTGCCGAAATCGCTTTTTCTCGCCGAGATAAGCACGTTTTCTGAAATGCCGCTCTCCCGTCACTCTGGTTAAAGTGTTATGAAAAAAAAGGCTGTTGGGGGCTAGGGAGTATCGAGTTGATCATTATACATGAAGAAATAACCAATTTCATCGTTTGGTTTATGTTTTACACGCGTTTTAAATTTTATTGCCGAAATCGCTTTTTCTCGCCGAGATAAGCACGTTTTCTGAAATGCCGCTCTCCCGTCACTCTGGTTAAAGTGTTATGAAAAAAAAGGCTGTTGGGGGCTAGGGAGTATCGAGTTGATCATTATACATGAAGAAATAACCAATTTCATCGTTTGGTTTATGTTTTACACGCGTTTTAAATTTTATTGCCGAAATCGCTTTTTCTCGCCGAGATAAGCACGTTTTCTGAAATGCCGCTCTCCCGTCACTCTGGTTAAAGTGTTGTGAAAAAAAAGGCTGTTGGGGGCTAGGGAGTATCGAGTTGATCATTATACATGAAGAAATAACCAATTTCATCGTTTGGTTTATGTTTTACACGCGTTTTAAATTTTATTGCCGAAATCGCTTTTTCTCGCCGAGATAAGCACGTTTTCTGAAATGCCGCTCTCCCGTCACTCTGGTTAAAGTGTTATGAAAAAAAGGCTGTTGGGGGCTAGGGAGTATCGAGTTGATCATTATACATGAAGAAATAACCAATTTCATCGTTTGGTTTATGTTTTACACGCGTTTTAAATTTTATTGCCGAAATCGCTTTTTCTCGCCGAGATAAGCACGTTTTCTGAAATGCCGCTCTCCCGTCACTCTGGTTAAAGTGTTATGAAAAAAAAGGCTGTTGGGGGCTAGGGAGTATCGAGTTGATCATTATACATGAAGAAATAACCAATTTCATCGTTTGGTTTATGTTTTACACGCGTTTTAAATTTTATTGCCGAAATCGCTTTTTCTCGCCGAGATAAGCACGTTTTCTGAAATGCCGCTCTCCCGTCACTCTGGTTAAAGTGTTATGAAAAAAAAGGCTGTTGGGGGCTAGGGAGTATCGAGTTGATCATTATACATGAAGAAATAACCAATTTCATCGTTTGGTTTATGTTTTACACGCGTTTTAAATTTTATTGCCGAAATCGCTTTTTCTCGCCGAGATAAGCACGTTTTCTGAAATGCCGCTCTCCCGTCACTCTGGTTAAAGTGTTATGAAAAAAAAGGCTGTTGGGGGCTAGGGAGTATCGAGTTGATCATTATACATGAAGAAATAACCAATTTCATCGTTTGGTTTATGTTTTACACGCGTTTTAAATTTTATTGCCGAAATCGCTTTTTCTCGCAGAGATAAGCACGTTTTCTGAAATGCCGCTCTCCCGTCACTCTGGTTAAAGTGTTGTGAAAAAAAAGGCTGTTGGGGGCTAGGGAGTATCGAGTTGATCATTATACATGAAGAAATAACCAATTACATCGTTTGGTTTATGTTTTACACGCGTTTTAAATTTTATTGCCGAAATCGCTTTTTCTCGCCGAGATAAGCACGTTTTCTGAAATGCCGCTCTCCCGTCACTCTGGTTAAAGTGTTATAAAAAAAAAGGCTGTTGGGGGCTAGGGAGTATCGAGTTGATCATTATATATGAAGAAATAACCAATTTCATCGTTTGGTTTATGTTTTACACGCGTTTTAAATTTTATTGCCGAAATCGCTTTTTCTCGCCGAGATAAGCACGTTTTCTGAAATGCCGCTCTCCCGTCACTCTGGTTAAAGTGTTATGAAAAAAAAGGCTGTTGGGGGCTAGGGAGTATCGAGTTGATCATTATACATGAAGAAATAACCAATTTCATCGTTTGGTTTATGTTTTACACGCGTTTTAAATTTTATTGCCGAAATCGCTTTTTCTCGCCGAGATAAGCACGTTTTCTGAAATGCCGCTCTCCCGTCACTCTGGTTAAAGTGTTATGAAAAAAAAGGCTGTTGGGGGCTAGGGAGTATCGAGTTGATCTTTTTACATGAAGAAATAACCAATTTCATCGTTTGGTTTATGTTTTACACGCGTTTTAAATTTTATTGCCGAAATCGCTTTTTCTCGCCGAGATAAGCACGTTTTCTGAAATGCCGATCTCCCGTCACTCTGGTTAGAGTGTTATGAAAAAAAAGGCTGTTGGGGGCTAGGGAGTATCGAGTTGATCATTATACATGAAGAAATAACCAATTTCATTGTTTGGTTTATGTTTTACACGCGTTTTAAATTTTATTGCCGAAATCGCTTTTTCTCGCCGAGATAAGCACGTTTTCTGAAATGCCGCTCTCCCGTCACTCTGGTTAAAGTGTTATAAAAAAAAAGGCTGTTGGGGGCTAGGGAGTATCGAGTTGATCATTATACATGAAGAAATAACCAATTTCATCGTTTGGTTTATGTTTTACACGCGTTTTAAATTTTATTGCCGAAATCGCTTTTTCTCGCCGAGATAAGCACGTTTTCTGAAATGCCGCTCTCCCGTCACTCTGGTTAAAGTGTTATGAAAAAAAAGGCTGTTGGGGGCTAGGGAGTATCGAGTTGATCATTATACATGAAGAAATAACCAATTTCATCGTTTGGTTTATGTTTTACACGCGTTTTAAATTTTATTGCCGAAATCGCTTTTTCTCGCCGAGATAAGCACGTTTTCTGAAATGCCGCTCTCCCGTCACTCTGGTTAAAGTGTTATGAAAAAAAAGGCCGTTGGGGGCTAGGGAGTATCGAGTTGATCATTATACATGAAGAAATAACCAATTTCATCGTTTGGTTTATGTTTTACACGTTTTAAATTTTATTGCCGAAATCGCTTTTTCTCGCCGAGATAAGCACGTTTTCTGAAATGCCGCTCTCCCGTCACTCTGGTTAAAGTGTTATGAAAAAAAAGGCTGTTGGGGGCTAGGGAGTATCGAGTTGATCATTTTACATGAAGAAATAACCAATTTCATCGTTTGGTTTATGTTTTACACGCGTTTTAAATTTTATTGCCAAAATCGCTTTTTCTCGCCGAGATAAGCACGTTTTCTGAAATGCCGCTCTCCCGTCACTCCGGTTAAAGTTTTTTGAAAAAAAAGGCTGTTGGGGGCTAGGGAGTATCGAGTTGATCATTATACATGAAGAAATAAGCAATTTCATCGTTTGGTTTATGTTTTACACGCGTTTTAAATTTTATTGCCGAAATCGCTTTTTCTCGCCGAGATAAGCACGTTTTCTGAAATGCCGCTCTCCCGTCACTCTGGTTAAAGTGTTATGAAAAAAAAGGCTGTTGGGGGCTAGGGAGTATCGAGTTGATCATTATACATGAAGAAATAACCAATTTCATCGTTTGGTTTATGTTTTACACGCGTTTTAAATTTTATTGCCGAAATCGCTTTTTCTCGCCGAGATAAGCACGTTTTCTGAAATGCCGCTCTCCCGTCACTCTGGTTAAAGTGTTATGAAAAAAAAGGCTGTTGGGGGCTAGGGAGTATCGAGTTGATCATTATACATGAAGAAATAACCAATTTCATCGTTTGGTTTATGTTTTACACGCGTTTTAAATTTTATTGCCGAAATCGCTTTTTCTCGCCGAGATAAGCACGTTTTCTGAAATGCCGCTCTCCCGTCACTCTGGTTAAAGTGTTATAAAAAAAAAAAGGCTGTTGGGGGCTAGGGAGTATCGAGTTGATCATTATACATGAAGAAATAACCAATTTCATCGTTTGGTTTATGTTTTACACGCGTTTTAAATTTTATTGCCGAAATCGCTTTTTCTCGCCGAGATAAGCACGTTTTCTGAAATGCCGCTCTCCCGTCACTCTGGTTAAAGTGTTATGAAAAAAAAGGCTGTTGGGGGCTAGGGAGTATCGAGTTGATCATTATACATGAAGAAATAACCAATTTCATCGTTTGGTTTATGTTTTACACGCGTTTTAAATTTTATTGCCGAAATCGCTTGTTCTCGCCGAGATAAGCACGTTTTCTGAAATGCCGCTCTCCCGTCACTCTGGTTAAAGTGTTATGAAAAAAAAGGCTGTTGGGGGCTAGGGAGTATCGAGTTGATCATTATACATGAAGAAATAACCAATTTCATCGTTTGGTTTATGTTTTACACGCGTTTTAAATTTTATTGCCGAAATCGCTTTTTCTCGCCGAGATAAGCACGTTTTCTGAAATGCCGCTCTCCCGTCACTCTGGTTAAAGTGTTATGAAAAAAAAGGCTGTTGGGGGCTAGGGAGTATCGAGTTGATCATTATACATGAAGAAATAACCAATTTCATCGTTTGGTTTATGTTTTACACGCGTTTTAAATTTTATTGCCGAAATCGCTTTTTCTCGCCGAGATAAGCACGTTTTCTGAAATGCCGCTCTCCCGTCACTCTGGTTAAAGTGTTATGAAAAAAAAGGCTGTTGGGGGCTAGGGAGTATCGAGTTGATCATTATACATGAAGAAATAACCAATTTCATCGTTTGGTTTATGTTTTACACGCGTTTTAAATTTTATTGCCGAAATCGCTTTTTCTCGCCGAGATAAGCACGTTTTCTGAAATGCCGCTCTCCCGTCACTCTGGTTAAAGTGTTATGAAAAAAAAGGCTGTTGGGGGCTAGGGAGTATCGAGTTGATCATTATACATGAAGAAATAACCAATTTCATCGTTTGGTTTATGTTTTACACGCGTTTTAAATTTTATTGCCGAAATCGCTTTTTCTCGCCGAGATAAGCACGTTTTCTGAAATGCCGCTCTCCCGTCACTCTGGTTAAAGTGTTATGAAAAAAAAGGCTGTTGGGGGCTAGGGAGTATCGAGTTGATCATTATACATGAAGAAATAACCAATTTCATCGTTTGGTTTATGTTTTACACGCGTTTTAAATTTTATTGCCGAAATCGCTTTTTCTCGCCGAGATAAGCACGTTTTCTGAAATGCCGCTCTCCCGTCACTCTGGTTAAAGTGTTATGAAAAAAAAGGCTGTTGGGGGCTAGGGAGTATCGAGTTGATCATTATACATGAAGAAATAACCAATTTCATCGTTTGGTTTATGTTTTACACGCGTTTTAAATTTTATTGCCGAAATCGCTTTTTCTCGCCGAGATAAGCACGTTTTCTGAAATGCCGCTCTCCCGTCACTCTGGTTAAAGTGTTATGAAAAAAAAGGCTGTTGGGGGCTAGGGAGTATCGAGTTGATCATTATACATGAAGAAATAACCAATTTCATCGTTTGGTTTATGTTTTACACGCGTTTTAAATTTTATTGCCGAAATCGCTTTTTCTCGCCGAGATAAGCACGTTTTCTGAAATGCCGCTCTCCCGTCACTCTGGTTAAAGTGTTATGAAAAAAAAGGCTGTTGGGGGCTAGGGAGTATCGAGTTGATCATTATACATGAAGAAATAACCAATTTCATCGTTTGGTTTATGTTTTACACGCGTTTTAAATTTTATTGCCGAAATCGCTTTTTCTCGCCGAGATAAGCACGTTTTCTGAAATGCCGCTCTCCCGTCACTCTGGTTAAAGTGTTATGAAAAAAAAGGCTGTTGGGGGCTAGGGAGTATCGAGTTGATCATTATACATGAAGAAATAACCAATTTCATCGTTTGGTTTATGTTTTACACGCGTTTTAAATTTTATTGCCGAAATCGCTTTTTCTCGCCGAGATAAGCACGTTTTCTGAAATGCCGCTCTCCCGTCACTCTGGTTAAAGTGTTATGAAAAAAAAGGCTGTTGGGGGCTAGGGAGTATCGAGTTGATCATTATACATGAAGAAATAACCAATTTCATCGTTTGGTTTATGTTTTACACGCGTTTTAAATTTTATTGCCGAAATCGCTTTTTCTCGCCGAGATAAGCACGTTTTCTGAAATGCCGCTCTCCCGTCACTCTGGTTAAAGTGTTATGAAAAAAAAGGCTGTTGGGGGCTAGGGAGTATCGAGTTGATCATTATACATGAAGAAATAACCAATTTCATCGTTTGGTTTATGTTTTACACGCGTTTTAAATTTTATTGCCGAAATCGCTTTTTCTCGCCGAGATAAGCACGTTTTCTGAAATGCCGCTCTCCCGTCACTCTGGTTAAAGTGTTATGAAAAAAAAGGCTGTTGGGGGCTAGGGAGTATCGAGTTGATCATTATACATGAAGAAATAACCCATTTCATCGTTTGGTTTATGTTTTACACGCGTTTTAAATTTTATTGCCGAAATCGCTTTTTCTCGCCGAGATAAGCACGTTTTCTGAAATGCCGCTCTCCCGTCACTCTGGTTAAAGTGTTATGAAAAAAAAGGCTGTTGGGGGCTAGGGAGTATCGAGTTGATCATTATACATGAAGAAATAACCAATTTCATCGTTTGGTTTATGTTTTACACGCGTTTTAAATTTTATTGCCGAAATCGCTTTTTCTCGCCGAGATAAGCACGTTTTCTGAAATGCCGCTCTCCCGTCACTCTGGTTAAAGTGTTGTGAAAAAAAAGGCTGTTGGGGGCTAGGGAGTATCGAGTTGATCATTATACATGAAGAAATAACCAATTTCATCGTTTGGTTTATGTTTTACACGCGTTTTAAATTTTATTGCCGAAATCGCTTTTTCTCGCCGAGATAAGCACGTTTTCTGAAATGCCGCTCTCCCGTCACTCTGGTTAAAGTGTTATGAAAAAAAAGACTGTTGGGGGCTAGGGAGTATTGAGTTGATCATTATACATGAAGAAATAACCAATTTCATCGTTTGGTTTATGTTTTACACGCGTTTTAAATTTTATTGCCGAAATCGCTTTTTCTCGCCGAGATAAGCACGTTTTCTGAAATGCCACTCTCCCGTCACTCTGGTTAAAGTGTTATGAAAAAAAAGGCTGTTGGGGGCTAGGGAGTATCGAGTTGATCATTATACATGAAGAAATAACCAATTTCATCGTTTGGTTTATGTTTTACACGCGTTTTAAATTTTATTGCCGAAATCGCTTTTTCTCGCCGAGATAAGCACGTTTTCTGAAATGCCGCTCTCCCGTCACTCTGGTTAAAGTGTTATGAAAAAAAAGGCTGTTGGGGGCTAGGGAGTATCGAGTTGATCATTATACATGAAGAAATAACCAATTTCATCGTTTGGTTTATGTTTTACACGCGTTTTAAATTTTATTGCCGAAATCGCTTTTTCTCGCCGAGATAAGCACGTTTTCTGAAATGCCGCTCTCCCGTCACTCTGGTTAAAGTGTTATGAAAAAAAAGGCTGTTGGGGGCTAGGGAGTATCGAGTTGATCATTATACATGAAGAAATAACCAATTTCATCGTTTGGTTTATGTTTTACACGCGTTTTAAATTTTATTGCCGAAATCGCTTTTTCTCGCCGAGATAAGCATGTTTTCTGAAATGCCGCTCTCCCGTCACTCTGGTTAAAGTGTTATGAAAAAAAACGCTGTTGGGGGCTAGGGAGTATCGAGTTGATCATTATACATGAAGAAATAACCAATTTCATCGTTTGGTTTATGTTTTACACGCGTTTTAAATTTTATTGCCGAAATCGCTTTTTCTCGCCGAGATAAGCACGTTTTCTGAAATGCCGCTCTCCCGTCACTCTGGTTAAAGTGTTATGAAAAAAAAGGCTGTTGGGGGCTAGGGAGTATCGAGTTGATCATTATACATGAAGAAATAACCAATTTCATCGTTTGGTTTATGTTTTACACGCGTTTTAAATTTTATTGCCGAAATCGCTTTTTCTCGCCGAGATAAGCACGTTTTCTGAAATGCCGCTCTCCCGTCACTCTGGTTAAAGTGTTATGAAAAAAAAGGCTGTTGGGGGCTAGGGAGTATCGAGTTGATCATTATACATGAAGAAATAACCAATTTCATCGTTTGGTTTATGTTTTACACGCGTTTTAAATTTTATTGCCGAAATCGCTTTTTCTCGCCGAGATAAGCACGTTTTCTGAAATGCCGCTCTCCCGTCACTCTGGTTAAAGTGTTATGAAAAAAAAGGCTGTTGGGGGCTAGGGAGTATCGAGTTGATCATTATACATGAAGAAATAACCAATTTCATCGTTTGGTTTATGTTTTACACGCGTTTTAAATTTTATTGCCGAAATCGCTTTTTCTCGCCGAGATAAGCACGTTTTCTGAAATGCCGCTCTCCCGTCACTCTGGTTAAAGTGTTATGAAAAAAAAGGCTGTTGGGGGCTAGGGAGTATCGAGTTGATCATTATACATGAAGAAATAACCAATTTCATCGTTTGGTTTATGTTTTACACGCGTTTTAAATTTTATTGCCGAAATCGCTTTTTCTCGCCGAGATAAGCACGTTTTCTGAAATGCCGCTCTCCCGTCACTCTGGTTAAAGTGTTATGAAAAAAAAGGCTGTTGGGGGCTAGGGAGTATCGAGTTGATCATTATACATGAAGAAATAACCAATTTCATCGTTTGGTTTATGTTTTACACGCGTTTTAAATTTTATTGCCGAAATCGCTGTTTCTCGCCGAGATAAGCACGTTTTCTGAAATGCCGCTCTCCCGTCACTCTGGTTAAAGTGTTATGAAAAAAAAGGCTGTTGGGGGCTAGGGAGTATCGAGTTGATCATTATACATGAAGAAATAACCAATTTCATCGTTTGGTTTATGTTTTACACGCGTTTTAAATTTTATTGCCGAAATCGCTTTTTCTCGCCGAGATAAGCATGTTTTCTGAAATGCCGCTCTCCCGTCACTCTGGTTAAAGTGTTATGAAAAAAAACGCTGTTGGGGGCTAGGGAGTATCGAGTTGATCATTATACATGAAGAAATAACCAATTTCATCGTTTGGTTTATGTTTTACACGCGTTTTAAATTTTATTGCCGAAATCGCTTTTTCTCGCCGAGATAAGCACGTTTTCTGAAATGCCGCTCTCCCGTCACTCTGGTTAAAGTGTTATGAAAAAAAAGGCTGTTGGGGGCTAGGGAGTATCGAGTTGATCATTATACATGAAGAAATAACCAATTTCATCGTTTGGTTTATGTTTTACACGCGTTTTAAATTTTATTGCCGAAATCGCTTTTTCTCGCCGAGATAAGCACGTTTTCTGAAATGCCGCTCTCCCGTCACTCTGGTTAAAGTGTTATGAAAAAAAAGGCTGTTGGGGGCTAGGGAGTATCGAGTTGATCATTATACATGAAGAAATAACCAATTTCATCGTTTGGTTTATGTTTTACACGCGTTTTAAATTTTATTGCCGAAATCGCTGTTTCTCGCCGAGATAAGCACGTTTTCTGAAATGCCGCTTTCCCGTCACTCTGGTTAAAGTGTTATGAAAAAAAAGGCTGTTGGGGGCTAGGGAGTATCGAGTTGATCATTATACATGAAGAAATAACCAATTTCATCGTTTGGTTTATGTTTTACACGCGTTTTAAATTTTATTGCCGAAATCGCTTTTTCTCGCCGAGATAAGCACGTTTTCTGAAATGCCGCTCTCCCGTCACTCTGGTTAAAGTGTTGTGAAAAAAAAGGCTGTTGGGGGCTAGGGAGTATCGAGTTGATCATTATACATGAAGAAATAACCAATTTCATCGTTTGGTTTATGTTTTACACGCGTTTTAAATTTTATTGCCGAAATCGCTTTTTCTCGCCGAGATAAGCACGTTTTCTGAAATGCCGCTCTCCCGTCACTCTGGTTAAAGTGTTATGAAAAAAAAGGCTGTTGGGGGCTAGGGAGTATCGAGTTGATCATTATACATGAAGAAATAACCAATTTCATCGTTTGGTTTATGTTTTACACGCGTTTTAAATTTTATTGCCGAAATCGCTTTTTCTCGCCGAGATAAGCACGTTTTCTGAAATGCCGCTCTCCCGTCACTCTGGTTAAAGTGTTATGAAAAAAAAGGCTGTTGGGGGCTAGGGAGTATCGAGTTGATCATTATACATGAAGAAATAACCAATTTCATCGTTTGGTTTATGTTTTACACGCGTTTTAAATTTTATTGCCGAAATCGCTTTTTCTCGCCGAGATAAGCACGTTTTCTGAAATGCCGCTCTCCCGTCACTCTGGTTAAAGTGTTATGAAAAAAAAGGCTGTTGGGGGCTAGGGAGTATCGAGTTGATCATTATACATGAAGAAATAACCAATTTCATCGTTTGGTTTATGTTTTACACGCGTTTTAAATTTTATTGCTGAAATCGCTTTTTCTCGCCGAGATAAGCACGTTTTCTGAAATGCCGCTCTCCCGTCACTCTGGCTAAAGTGTTATGAAAAAAAAGGCTGTTGGGGGCTAGGGAGTATCGAGTTGATCATTATACATGAAGAAATAACCAATTTTTATCGTTTGGTTTATGTTTTACACGCGTTTTAAATTTTATTGCCGAAATCGCTTTTTCTCGCCGAGATAAGCACGTTTTCTGAAATGCCGGTCTCCCGTCACTCTGGTTAAAGTATTATGAAAAAAAAGGCTGTTGGGGGCTAGGGAGTATCGAGTTGATCATTATACATGAAGAAATAACCAATTTCATTGTTTGGTTTATGTTTTACACGCGTTTTAAATTTTATTGCCGAAATCGCTTTTTCTCGCCGAGATAAGCACGTTTTCTGAAATGCCGCTCTCCCGTCACTCTGGTTAAAGTGTTATGAAAAAAAAGGCTGTTGTGGGCTAGGGAGTATCGAGTTGATCATTATACATGAAGAAATAACCAATTTCATCGTTTGGTTTATGTTTTACACGCGTTTTAAATTTTATTGCCGAAATCGCTTTTTCTCGCCGAGATAAGCACGTTTTCTGAAATGCCGCTCTCCCGTCACTCTGGTTAAAGTGTTATGAAAAAAAAGGCTGTTGGGGGCTAGGGAGTATCGAGTTGATCATTATACATGAAGAAATAACCAATTTCATCGTTTGGTTTATGTTTTACACGCTGCTGAGCTCCAGCTGGATGTGTAAAAAGAACCGGGCTGGTTAAAAAAAGAACCGGGCGACCCGGTAAAATTGCTTAGCCGGGGCTCTGGAAGCCTAACACGGCGTGATCTTGTCAAAAAAGCCGCTGCTGAGCTCCAGCTGGAAGTGTAAAAAGAACCGGGCTGGTTAAAAAAAAGAACCGGGCGACCCGGTAAAATTGCTTAGCCGGGGCTCTGGAAGCCTAACACGGCGTGATCTTGTCCAAAAAGCCGCTGCTGAGCTCCAGCTGGAAGTGTAAAAAGAACCGGGCTGGTTAAAAAAAAGAACCGGGCGGCCCGGTAAAATTGCCTAGCCGGGGTCCTGGAAGCCTAACCCGGCGTGATACTGTGCAAAAAGCCGCTGCTGAGCTCCAGCTGGAAGTGTAAAAAGAACCGGGCTGGTTAAAAAAAGAACCGGGCGACCCGGTAAAATTGCTTAGCCGGGGCTCTGGAAGCCTAACACGGCGTGATCTTGTCCAAAAAGCCGCTGCTGAGCTCCAGCTGGAAGTGTAAAAAGAACCAGGCTGGTTAAAAAAAAGAACCGGGCGGCCCGTTAAAATTGCTTAGCCGGGGCTCTGGAAGCCTAACCAGGCGTGATCTTGTCCAAAAAGCCGCTCGTGAGCTCCAGCTGGAAGTGTAAAAAGAACCGGGCTGGTTAAAAAAAAGAACCGGGCGGCCCGGTAAAATTGCTTAGCCGGGGTCCTGGAAGCCTAACCCGGCGTGATATTGTCCAAAAAGCCGCTGCTGAGCTCCAGCTGGAAGTGTAAAAAGAACCGGGCTGGTTAAAAAAAAAGAACCGGGCGGGCCGGTAAAATTGCTTAGCCGGGGCTCTGGAAGCCTAACACGGCGTGATCTTGTCCCAAAAGCCGCTCGTGAGCTTCAGCTGGAAGTGTAAAAAGAACCGGGCTGGTTCAAAAAAAGAACCGGGCGGCCCGGTAGAATTGCTTAGCCGAGGTCCTGGAAGCCTAACCCGGCGTGATCTTGCGCCAAAAGCCGCTGCTGAGCTCCAGCTGGAAGTGTAAAAAGAACCGGACTGGTTCAAAAAAAGAACCGGGCGGGCCGGTAAAATTGCTTAGCCGGGGTCCTGGAAGCCTAACGCGGCGTGATCTTGCCCGAAAGTCGGCCTCTATACTTCCATATTAGGTACCAGGCGCTCAGAGCCAACTTGGCGAAAATTTTCTAAGTGCCCACGGCTCTGCGGGGATTGTGCGTCCGACCCACGCCGGTTCTCCAGCCGGCCTGAAATAACGCAAAACCAGCCTCTCCCCCTGGAGCTCACAGCCAAAGGCGAAACTTTTCTAAGTGCCTACGGCTCTGCGGGCTTTTGAGTCCGCCCCGCGCCGGTTCGTCGGTCGGCCTCAAAAAGCAAAAAATCAGCCTCTCTCCCTGGAGCTCGACTCGAGTTGATCATTATACATGAAGAAATAACCAATTTCATCGTTTGGTTTATGTTTTACACGCGTTTTAAATTTTATTGCTGAAATCGCTTTTTCTCGCCGAGATAAGCACGTTTTCTGAAATGCCGCTCTCCCGTCACTGTGGTTAAAGTGTTATGAAAAAAAAGGCTGTTGGGGGCTAGGGAGTATCGAGTTGATCATTATACATGAAGAAATAACCAATTTCATCGTTTGGTTTATGTTTTACACGCGTTTTAAATTTTATTGCCGAAATCGCTTTTTCTCGCCGAGATAAGCACGTTTTCTGAAATGCCGCTCTCCCGTCACTCTGGTTAAAGTGTTATGAAAAAAAAGGCTGTTGGGGGCTAGGGAGTATCGAGTTGATCATTATACATGAAGAAAAAACCAATTTCATCGTTTGGTTTATGTTTTACACGCGTTTTAAATTCTATTGCCGAAATCGCTTTTTCTCGCCGAGATAAGCAAGTTTTCTGAAATGCCGCTCTCCCGTCACTCTGGTTAAAGTGTTATGAAAAAAAAGGCTGTTGGGGGCTAGGGAGTATCGAGTTGATCATTATACATGAAGAAATAACCAATTTCATCGTTTGGTTTATGTTTTACACGCGTTTTAAATTTTATTGCCGAAATCGCTTTTTCTCGCCGAGATAAGCACGTTTTCTGAAATGCCGCTCTCCCGTCACTCTGGTTAAAGTGTTATGAAAAAAAAGGCGGTTGGGGGCTAGGGAGTATCGAGTTGATCATTATACATGAAGAAATAACCAATTTCATCGTTTGGTTTATGTTTTACACGCGTTTTAAATTTTATTGCCGAAATCGCTTTTTCTCGCCGAGATAAGCACGTTTTCTGAAATGCCGCTCTCCCGTCACTCTGGTTAAAGTGTTATGAAAAAAAAGGCTGTTGTGGGCTAGGGAGTATCGAGTTGATCATTATACATGAAGAAATAACCAATTTCATCGTTTGGTTTATGTTTTACACGCGTTTTAAATTTTATTGCCGAAATCGCTTTTTCTCGCCGAGATAAGCACGTTTTCTGAAATGCCGCTCTCCCGTCACTCTGGTTAAAGTGTTATGAAAAAAAAGGCTGTTGGGGGCTAGGGAGTATCGAGTTGATCATTATACATGAAGAAATAACCAATTTCATCGTTTGGTTTATGTTTTACACGCGTTTTAAATTTTATTGCCGAAATCGCTTTTTCTCGCCGAGATAAGCACGTTTTCTGAAATGCCGCTCTCCCGTCACTCTGGTTAAAGTGTTATGAAAAAAAAGGCTGTTGGGGGCTAGGGAGTATCGAGTTGATCATTATACATGAAGAAATAACCAATTTCATCGTTTGGTTTATGTTTTACACGCGTTTTAAATTTTATTGCCGAAATCGCTTTTTCTCGCCGAGATAAGCACGTTTTCTGAAATGCCGCTCTCCCGTCACTCTGGTTAAAGTGTTATGAAAAAAAAGGCTGTTGGGGGCTAGGGAGTATCGAGTTGATCATTATACATGAAGAAATAACCAATTTCATCGTTTGGTTTATGTTTTACACGCGTTTTAAATTTTATTGCCGAAATCGCTTTTTCTCGCCGAGATAAGCACGTTTTCTGAAATGCCGCTCTCCCGTCACTCTGGTTAAAGTGTTATGAAAAAAAAGGCTGTTGGGGGCTAGGGAGTATCGAGTTGATCATTATACATGAAGAAATAACCAATTTCATCGTTTGGTTTATGTTTTACACGCGTTTTAAATTTTATTGCCGAAATCGCTTTTTCTCGCCGAGATAAGCACGTTTTCTGAAATGCCGCTCTCCCGTCACTCTGGTTAAAGTGTTATGAAAAAAAAGGCTGTTGGGGGCTAGGGAGTATCGAGTTGATCATTATACATGAAGAAATAACCAATTTCATCGTTTGGTTTATGTTTTACACGCGTTTTAAATTTTATTGCCGAAATCGCTTTTTCTCGCCGAGATAAGCACGTTTTCTGAAATGCCGCTCTCCCGTCACTCTGGTTAAAGTGTTATGAAAAAAAAGGCTGTTGGGGGCTAGGGAGTATCGAGTTGATCATTATACATGAAGAAATAACCAATTTCATCGTTTGGTTTATGTTTTACACGCGTTTTAAATTTTATTGCCGAAATCGCTTTTTCTCGCCAAGCACGTTTTCTGAAATGCCGCTCTCCCGTCACTCTGGTTAAAGTGTTGTGAAAAAAAAGGCTGTTGGGGGCTAGGGAGTATCGAGTTGATCATTATACATGAAGAAATAACCAATTTCATCGTTTGGTTTATGTTTTACACGCGTTTTAAATTTTATTGCCGAAATCGCTTTTTCTCGCCGAGATAAGCACGTTTTCTGAAATGCCGCTCTCCCGTCACTCTGGTTAAAGTGTTATGAAAAAAAAAGGCTGTTGGGGGCTAGGGAGTATCGAGTTGATCATTATACATGAAGAAAAAACCAATTTCATCGTTTGGTTTATTTTTTACACGCGTTTTAAATTCTATTGCCGAAATCGCTTTTTCTCGCCGAGATAAGCAAGTTTTCTGAAATGCCGCTCTCCCGTCACTCTGGTTAAAGTGTTATGAAAAAAAAGGCTGTTGGGGGCTAGGGAGTATCGAGTTGATCATTATACATGAAGAAATAACCAATTTCATCGTTTGGTTTATGTTTTACACGCGTTTTAAATTTTATTGCCGAAATCGCTTTTTCTCGCCGAGATAAGCACGTTTTCTGAAATGCCGCTCTCCCGTCACTCTGGTTAAAGTGTTATGAAAAAAAAGGCTGTTGGGGGCTAGGGAGTATCGAGTTGATCATTATACATGAAGAAATAACCAATTTCATCGTTTGGTTTATGTTTTACACGCGTTTTAAATTTTATTGCCGAAATCGCTTTTTCTCGCCGAGATAAGCACGTTTTCTGAAATGCCGCTCTCCCGTCACTCTGGTTAAAGTGTTATGAAAAAAAAGGCTGTTGTGGGCTAGGGAGTATCGAGTTGATCATTATACATGAAGAAATAACCAATTTCATCGTTTGGTTTATGTTTTACACGCGTTTTAAATTTTATTGCCGAAATCGCTTTTTCTCGCCGAGATAAGCACGTTTTCTGAAATGCCGCTCTCCCGTCACTCTGGTTAAAGTGTTATGAAAAAAAAGGCTGTTGGGGGCTAGGGAGTATCGAGTTGATCATTATACATGAAGAAATAACCAATTTCATCGTTTGGTTTATGTTTTACACGCGTTTTAAATTTTATTGCCGAAATCGCTTTTTCTCGCCGAGATAAGCACGTTTTCTGAAATGCCGCTCTCCCGTCACTCTGGTTAAAGTGTTATGAAAAAAAAGGCTGTTGGGGGCTAGGGAGTATCGAGTTGATCATTATACATGAAGAAATAACCAATTTCATCGTTTGGTTTATGTTTTACACGCGTTTTAAATTTTATTGCCGAAATCGCTTTTTCTCGCCGAGATAAGCACGTTTTCTGAAATGCCGCTCTCCCGTCACTCTGGTTAAAGTGTTATGAAAAAAAAGGCTGTTGGGGGCTAGGGAGTATCGAGTTGATCATTATACATGAAGAAATAACCAATTTCATCGTTTGGTTTATGTTTTACACGCGTTTTAAATTTTATTGCCGAAATCGCTTTTTCTCGCCGAGATAAGCACGTTTTCTGAAATGCCGCTCTCCCGTCACTCTGGTTAAAGTGTTATGAAAAAAAAGGCTGTTGGGGGCTAGGGAGTATCGAGTTGATCATTATACATGAAGAAATAACCAATTTCATCGTTTGGTTTATGTTTTACACGCGTTTTAAATTTTATTGCCGAAATCGCTTTTTCTCGCCGAGATAAGCACGTTTTCTGAAATGCCGCTCTCCCGTCACTCTGGTTAAAGTGTTATGAAAAAAAAGGCTGTTGGGGGCTAGGGAGTATCGAGTTGATCATTATACATGAAGAAATAACCAATTTCATCGTTTGGTTTATGTTTTACACGCGTTTTAAATTTTATTGCCGAAATCGCTTTTTCTCGCCGAGATAAGCACGTTTTCTGAAATGCCGCTCTCTTGTCACTCTGGTTAAAGTGTTATGAAAAAAAAGGCTGTTGGGGGCTAGGGAGTATCGAGTTGATCATTATACATGAAGAAATAACCAATTTCATCGTTTGGTTTATGTTTTACACGCGTTTTAAATTTTATTGCCGAAATCGCTTTTTCTCGCCGAGATAAGCACGTTTTCTGAAATGCCGCTCTCCCGTCACTCTGGTTAAAGTGTTATGAAAAAAAAGGCTGTTGGGGGCTAGGGAGTATCGAGTTGATCATTATACATGAAGAAATAACCAATTTCATCGTTTGGTTTATGTTTTACACGCGTTTTAAATTTTATTGCCGAAATCGCTTTTTCTCGCCGAGATAAGCACGTTTTCTGAAATGCCGCTCTCCCGTCACTCTGGTTAAAGTGTTATGAAAAAAAGGCTGTTGGGGGCTAGGGAGTATCGAGTTGATCATTATACATGAAGAAATAACCAATTTCATCGTTTGGTTTATGTTTTACACACGTTTTAAATTTTATTGCCGAAATCGCTTTTTCTCGCCGAGATAAGCACGTTTTCTGAAATGCCGCTCTCCCGTCACTCTGGTTAAAGTGTTATGAAAAAAAAGGCTGTTGGGGGCTAGGGAGTATCGAGTTGATCATTATACATGAAGAAATAACCAATTTCATCGTTTGGTTTATGTTTTACACGCGTTTTAAATTTTATTGCCGAAATCGCTTTTTCTCGCCGAGATAAGCACGTTTTCTGAAATGCCGCTCTCCCGTCACTCTGGTTAAAGTGTTGTGAAAAAAAAGGCTGTTGGGGGCTAGGGAGTATCGAGTTGATCATTATACATGAAGAAATAACCAATTTCATCGTTTGGTTTATGTTTTACACGCGTTTTAAATTTTATTGCCGAAATCGCTTTTTCTCGCCGAGATAAGCACGTTTTCTGAAATGCCGCTCTCCCGTCACTCTGGTTAAAGTGTTATGAAAAAAAAGGCTGTTGGGGGCTAGGGAGTATCGAGTTGATCATTATACATGAAGAAATAACCAATTTCATCGTTTGGTTTATGTTTTACACGCGTTTTAAATTTTATTGCCGAAATCGCTTTTTCTCGCCGAGATAAGCACGTTTTCTGAAATGCCGCTCTCCCGTCACTCTGGTTAAAGTGTTATGAAAAAAAGGCTGTCAGGGGCTAGGGAGTATCGAGTTGATCATTATACATGAAGAAATAACCAATTTCATCGTTTGGTTTATGTTTTACACGCGTTTTAAATTTTATTGCCGAAATCGCTTTTTCTCGCCGAGATAAGCACGTTTTCTGAAATGCCGCTCTCCCGTCACTCTGGTTAAAGTGTTATGAAAAAAAAGGCTGTTGGGGGCTAGGGAGTATCGAGTTGATCATTATACATGAAGAAATAACCAATTTCATCGTTTGGTTTATGTTTTACACGCGTTTTAAATTTTATTGCCGAAATCGCTTTTTCTCGCCGAGATAAGCACGTTTTCTGAAATGCCGCTCTCCCGTCACTCTGGTTAAAGTGTTATGAAAAAAAAGGCTGTTGGGGGCTAGGGAGTATCGAGTTGATCATTATACATGAAGAAATAACCCATTTCATCGTTTGGTTTATGTTTTACACGCGTTTTAAATTTTATTGCCGAAATCGCTTTTTCTCGCCGAGATAAGCACGTTTTCTGAAATGCCGCTCTCCCGTCACTCTGGTTAAAGTGTTATGAAAAAAAAGGCTGTTGGGGGCTAGGGAGTATCGAGTTGATCATTATACATGAAGAAATAACCAATTTCATCGTTTGGTTTATGTTTTACACGCGTTTTAAATTTTATTGCCGAAATCGCTTTTTCTCGCCGAGATAAGCACGTTTTCTGAAATGCCGCTCTCCCGTCACTCTGGTTAAAGTGTTATGAAAAAAAAGGCTGTTGGGGGCTAGGGAGTATCGAGTTGATCATTATACATGAAGAAATAACCAATTTCATCGTTTGGTTTATGTTTTACACGCGTTTTAAATTTTATTGCCGAAATCGCTTTTTCTCGCCGAGATAAGCACGTTTTCTGAAATGCCGCTCTCCCGTCACTCTGGTTAAAGTGTTATGAAAAAAAAGGCTGTTGGGGGCTAGGGAGTATCGAGTTGATCATTATACATGAAGAAATAACCCATTTCATCGTTTGGTTTATGTTTTACACGCGTTTTAAATTTTATTGCCGAAATCGCTTTTTCTCGCCGAGATAAGCACGTTTTCTGAAATGCCGCTCTCCCGTCACTCTGGTTAAAGTGTTATGAAAAAAAAGGCTGTTGGGGGCTAGGGAGTATCGAGTTGATCATTATACATGAAGAAATAACCAATTTCATCGTTTGGTTTATGTTTTACACGCGTTTTAAATTTTATTGCCGAAATCGCTTTTTCTCGCCGAGATAAGCACGTTTTCTGAAATGCCGCTCTCCCGTCACTCTGGTTAAAGTGTTATGAAAAAAAAGGCTGTTGGGGGCTAGGGAGTATCGAGTTGATCATTATACATGAAGAAATAACCAATTTCATCGTTTGGTTTATGTTTTACACGCGTTTTAAATTTTATTGCCGAAATCGCTTTTTCTCGCCAAGCACGTTTTCTGAAATGCCGCTCTCCCGTCACTCTGGTTAAAGTGTTGTGAAAAAAAAGGCTGTTGGGGGCTAGGGAGTATCGAGTTGATCATTATACATGAAGAAATAACCAATTTCATCGTTTGGTTTATGTTTTACACGCGTTTTAAATTTTATTGCCGAAATCGCTTTTTCTCGCCGAGATAAGCACGTTTTCTGAAATGCCGCTCTCCCGTCACTCTGGTTAAAGTGTTATGAAAAAAAAGGCTGTTGGGGGCTAGGGAGTATCGAGTTGATCATTATACATGAAGAAATAACCAATTTTATCGTTTGGTTTATGTTTTACACGCGTTTTAAATTTTATTGCCGAAATCGCTTTTTCTCGCCGAGATAAGCACGTTTTCTGAAATGCCGCTCTCCCGTCACTCTGGTTAAAGTGTTATGAAAAAAAAGGCTGTTGGGGGCTAGGGAGTATCGAGTTGATCATTATACATGAAGAAATAACCAATTTCATCGTTTGGTTTATGTTTTACACGCGTTTTAAATTTTATTGCTGAAATCGCTTTTTCTCGCCGAGATAAGCACGTTTTCTGAAATGCCGCTCTCCCGTCACTCTGGCTAAAGTGTTATGAAAAAAAAGGCTGTTGGGGGCTAGGGAGTATCGAGTTGATCATTATACATGAAGAAATAACCAATTTCATCGTTTGGTTTATGTTTTACACGCGTTTTAAATTTTATTGCCGAAATCGCTTTTTCTCGCCGAGATAAGCACGTTTTCTGAAATGCCGGTCTCCCGTCACTCTGGTTAAAGTATTATGAAAAAAAAGGCTGTTGGGGGCTAGGGAGTATCGAGTTGATCATTATACATGAAGAAATAACCAATTTCATCGTTTGGTTTATGTTTTACACGCGTTTTAAATTTTATTGCCGAAATCGCTTTTTCTCGCCGAGATAAGCACGTTTTCTGAAATGCCGCTCTCCCGTCACTCTGGTTAAAGTGTTATGAAAAAAAGGCTGTTGGGGGCTAGGGAGTATCGAGTTGATCATTATACATGAAGAAATAACCAATTTCATCGTTTGGTTTATGTTTTACACGCGTTTTAAATTTTATTGCCGAAATCGCTTTTTCTCGCCGAGATAAGCACGTTTTCTGAAATGCCGCTCTCCCGTCACTCTGGTTAAAGTGTTATGAAAAAAAAGGCTGTTGGGGGCTAGGGAGTATCGAGTTGATCATTATACATGAAGAAATAACCAATTTCATCGTTTGGTTTATGTTTTACACGCGTTTTAAATTTTATTGCCGAAATCGCTTTTTCTCGCCGAGATAAGCACGTTTTCTGAAATGCCGCTCTCCCGTCACTCTGGTTAAAGTGTTATGAAAAAAAAGGCTGTTGGGGGCTAGGGAGTATCGAGTTGATCATTATACATGAAGAAATAACCAATTTCATCGTTTGGTTTATGTTTTACACGCGTTTTAAATTTTATTGCCGAAATCGCTTTTTCTCGCCGAGATAAGCACGTTTTCTGAAATGCTGCTCTCCCGTCACTCTGGTTAAAGTGTTATGAAAAAAAAGGCTGTTGGGGGCTAGGGAGTATCGAGTTGATCATTATACATGAAGAAATAACCAATTTCATCGTTTGGTTTATGTTTTACACGCGTTTTAAATTTTATTGCCGAAATCGCTTTTTCTCGCCGAGATAAGCACGTTTTCTGAAATGCCGCTCTCCCGTCACTCTGGTTAAAGTGTTATGAAAAAAAAGGCTGTTGGGGGCTAGGGAGTATCGAGTTGATCATTATACATGAAGAAATAACCAATTTCATCGTTTGGTTTATGTTTTACACGCGTTTTAAATTTTATTGCCGAAATCGCTTTTTCTCGCCGAGATAAGCACGTTTTCTGAAATGCCGCTCTCCCGTCACTCTGGTTAAAGTGTTATGAAAAAAAAGGCTGTTGGGGGCTAGGGAGTATCGAGTTGATCATTATACATGAAGAAATAACCAATTTCATCGTTTGGTTTATGTTTTACACGCGTTTTAAATTTTATTGCCGAAATCGCTTTTTCTCGCCGAGATAAGCATGTTTTCTGAAATGCCGCTCTCCCGTCACTCTGGTTAAAGTGTTATGAAAAAAAAGGCTGTTGGGGGCTAGGGAGTATCGAGTTGATCATTATACATGAAGAAATAACCCATTTCATCGTTTGGTTTATGTTTTACACGCGTTTTAAATTTTATTGCCGAAATCGCTTTTTCTCGCCGAGATAAGCACGTTTTCTGAAATGCCGCTCTCCCGTCACTCTGGTTAAAGTGTTATGAAAAAAAAGGCTGTTGGGGGCTAGGGAGTATCGAGTTGATCATTATACATGAAGAAATAACCAATTTCATCGTTTGGTTTATGTTTTACACGCGTTTTAAATTTTATTGCCGAGATAAGCACGTTTTCTGAAATGCCGCTCTCCCGTCACTCTGGTTAAAGTGTTATGAAAAAAAAGGCTGTTGAGGGCTAGGGAGTATCGAGTTGATCATTATACATGAAGAAATAACCAATTTCATCGTTTGGTTTATGTTTTACACGCGTTTTAAATTTTATTGCCGAAATCGCTTTTTCTCGCCGAGATAAGCACGTTTTCTGAAATGCCGCTCTCCCGTCACTCTGGTTAAAGTGTTATGAAAAAAAAGGCTGTTGGGGGCTAGGGAGTATCGAGTTGATCATTATACATGAAGAAATAACCAATTTCATCGTTTGGTTTATGTTTTACACGCGTTTTAAATTTTATTGCCGAAATCGCTTTTTCTCGCCGAGATAAGCACGTTTTCTGAAATGCCGCTCTCCCGTCACTCTGGTTAAAGTGTTATGAAAAAAAAGGCTGTTGGGGGCTAGGGAGTATCGAGTTGATCATTATACATGAAGAAATAACCAATTTCATCGTTTGGTTTATGTTTTACACGCGTTTTAAATTTTATTGCCGAAATCGCTTTTTCTCGCCGAGATAAGCACGTTTTCTGAAATGCCGCTCTCCCGTCACTCTGGTTAAAGTGTTATGAAAAAAAAGGCTGTTGGGGGCTAGGGAGTATCGAGTTGATCATTATACATGAAGAAATAACCAATTTCATCGTTTGGTTTATGTTTTACACGCGTTTTAAATTTTATTGCCGAAATCGCTTTTTCTCGCCGAGATAAGCACGTTTTCTGAAATGCCGCTCTCCCGTCACTCTGGTTAAAGTGTTATGAAAAAAAAGGCTGTTGGGGGCTAGGGAGTATCGAGTTGATCATTATACATGAAGAAATAACCAATTTCATCGTTTGGTTTATGTTTTACACGCGTTTTAAATTTTATTGCCGAAATCGCTTTTTCTCGCCGAGATAAGCACGTTTTCTGAAATGCCGCTCTCCCGTCACTCTGGTTAAAGTGTTATGAAAAAAAAGGCTGTTGGGGGCTAGGGAGTATCGAGTTGATCATTATACATGAAGAAATAACCAATTTCATCGTTTGGTTTATGTTTTACACGCGTTTTAAATTTTATTGCCGAAATCGCTTTTTCTCGCCGAGATAAGCACGTTTTCTGAAATGCCGCTCTCCCGTCACTGTGGTTAAAGTGTTATGAAAAAAAAGGCTGTTGGGGGCTAGGGAGTATCGAGTTGATCATTATACATGAAGAAATAACCAATTTCATCGTTTGGTTTATGTTTTACACGCGTTTTAAATTTTATTGCCGAAATCGCTTTTTCTCGCCGAGATAAGCACGTTTTCTGAAATGCCGCTCTCCCGTCACTGTGGTTAAAGTGTTATGAAAAAAAAGGCTGTTGGGGGCTAGGGAGTATCGAGTTGATCATTATACATGAAGAAAAAACCAATTTCATCGTTTGGTTTATGTTTTACACGCGTTTTAAATTTTATTGCCGAAATCGCTTTTTCTCGCCGAGATAAGCACGTTTTCTGAAATGCCGCTCTCCCGTCACTCTGGTTAAAGTGTTATGAAAAAAAAGGCTGTTGGGGGCTAGGGAGTATCGAGTTGATCATTATACATGAAGAAATAACCAATTTCATCGTTTGGTTTATGTTTTACACGCGTTTTAAATTTTATTGCCGAAATCGCTTTTTCTCGCCGAGATAAGCACGTTTTCTGAAATGCCACTCTCCCGTCACTCTGGTTAAAGTGTTATGAAAAAAAAGGCTGTTGGGGGCTAGGGAGTATCGAGTTGATCATTATACATGAAGAAATAACCAATTTCATCGTTTGGTTTATGTTTTACACGCGTTTTAAATTTTATTGCCGAAATCGCTTTTTCTCGCCGAGATAAGCACGTTTTCTGAAATGCCGCTCTCCCGTCACTCTGGTTAAAGTGTTATGAAAAAAAAGGCTGTTGTGGGCTAGGGAGTATCGAGTTGATCATTATACATGAAGAAATAACCAATTTCATCGTTTGGTTTATGTTTTACACGCGTTTTAAATTTTATTGCCGAAATCGCTTTTTCTCGCCGAGATAAGCACGTTTTCTGAAATGCCGCTCTCCCGTCACTCTGGTTAAAGTGTTATGAAAAAAAAGGCTGTTGGGGGCTAGGGAGTATCGAGTTGATCATTATACATGAAGAAATAACCAATTTCATCGTTTGGTTTATGTTTTACACGCGTTTTAAATTTTATTGCCGAAATCGCTTTTTCTCGCCGAGATAAGCACGTTTTCTGAAATGCCGCTCTCCCGTCACTCTGGTTAAAGTGTTATGAAAAAAAAGGCTGTTGGGGGCTAGGGAGTATCGAGTTGATCATTATACATGAAGAAATAACCAATTTCATCGTTTGGTTTATGTTTTACACGCGTTTTAAATTTTATTGCCGAAATCGCTTTTTCTCGCCGAGATAAGCACGTTTTCTGAAATGCCGCTCTCCCGTCACTCTGGTTAAAGTGTTATGAAAAAAAAGGCTGTTGGGGGCTAGGGAGTATCGAGTTGATCATTATACATGAAGAAATAACCAATTTCATCGTTTGGTTTATGTTTTACACGCGTTTTAAATTTTATTGCCGAAATCGCTTTTTCTCGCCGAGATAAGCACGTTTTCTGAAATGCCGCTCTCCCGTCACTCTGGTTAAAGTGTTATGAAAAAAAAGGCTGTTGGGGGCTAGGGAGTATCGAGTTGATCATTATACATGAAGAAATAACCAATTTCATCGTTTGGTTTATGTTATACACGCGTTTTAAATTTTATTGCCGAAATCGCTTTTTCTCGCCGAGATAAGCACGTTTTCTGAAATGCCGCTTCCCGTCACTCTGGTTAAAGTGTTATGAAAAAAAAGGCTGTTGGGGGCTAGGGAGTATCGAGTTGATCATTATACATGAAGAAATAACCAATTTCATCGTTTGGTTTATGTTTTACACGCGTTTTAAATTTTATTGCCGATATTCGCTTTTTCTCGCCGAGATAAGCACGTTTTCTGAAATGCCGCTCTCCCGTCACTCTGGTTAAAGTGTTGTGAAAAAAAAGGCTGTTGGGGGCTAGGGAGTATCGAGTTGATCATTATACATGAAGAAATAACCAATTTCATCGTTTGGTTTATGTTTTACACGCGTTTTAAATTTTATTGCCGAAATCGCTTTTTCTCGCCGAGATAAGCACGTTTTCTGAAATGCCGCTCTCCCGTCACTCTGGTTAAAGTGTTATGAAAAAAAAGGCTGTTGGGGGCTAGGGAGTATCGAGTTGATCATTATACATGAAGAAATAACCAATTTCATCGTTTGGTTTATGTTTTACACGCGTTTTAAATTTTATTGCCGAAATCGCTTTTTCTCGCCGAGATAAGCACGTTTTCTGAAATGCCGCTCTCCCGTCACTCTGGTTAAAGTGTTATGAAAAAAAAGGCTGTTGGGGGCTAGGGAGTATCGAGTTGATCATTATACATGAAGAAATAACCAATTTCATCGTTTGGTTTATGTTTTACACGCGTTTTAAATTTTATTGCCGAAATCGCTTTTTCTCGCCGAGATAAGCACGTTTTCTGAAATGCCGCTCTCCCGTCACTCTGGTTAAAGTGTTATGAAAAAAAAGGCTGTTGGGGGCTAGGGAGTATCGAGTTGATCATTATACATGAAGAAATAACCAATTTCATCGTTTGGTTTATGTTTTACACGCGTTTTAAATTTTATTGCCGAAATCGCTTTTTCTCGCCGAGATAAGCACGTTTTCTGAAATGCCGCTCTCCCGTCACTCTGGTTAAAGTGTTATGAAAAAAAAGGCTGTTGGGGGCTAGGGAGTATCGAGTTGATCATTATACATGAAGAAATAACCAATTTCATCGTTTGGTTTATGTTTTACACGCGTTTTAAATTTTATTGCCGAAATCGCTTTTTCTCGCCGAGATAAGCACGTTTTCTGAAATGCCGCTCTCCCGTCACTCTGGTTAAAGTGTTATGGAAAAAAAGGCTGTTGGGGGCTAGGGAGTATCGAGTTGATCATTATACATGAAGAAATAACCAATTTCATCGTTTGGTTTATGTTTTACACGCGTTTTAAATTTTATTGCCGAAATCGCTTTTTCTCGCCGAGATAAGCACGTTTTCTGAAATGCCGCTCTCCCGTCACTCTGGTTAAAGTGTTATGAAAAAAAAGGCTGTTGGGGGCTAGGGAGTATCGAGTTGATCATTATACATGAAGAAATAACCAATTTCATCGTTTGGTTTATGTTTTACACGCGTTTTAAATTTTATTGCCGAAATCGCTTTTTCTCGCCGAGATAAGCACGTTTTCTGAAATGCCGCTCTCCCGTCACTCTGGTTAAAGTGTTATGAAAAAAAAGGCTGTTGGGGGCTAGGGAGTATCGAGTCGATCATTATACATGAAGAAATAACCAATTTCATCGTTTGGTTTATGTTTTACACGCGTTTTAAATTTTATTGCTGAAATCGCTTTTTCTCGCCGAGATAAGCACGTTTTCTGAAATGCCGCTCTCCCGTCACTCTGGCTAAAGTGTTATGAAAAAAAAGGCTGTTGGGGGCTAGGGAGTATCGAGTTGATCATTATACATGAAGAAATAACCAATTTTTATCGTTTGGTTTATGTTTTACACGCGTTTTAAATTTTATTGCCGAAATCGCTTTTTCTCGCCGAGATAAGCACGTTTTCTGAAATGCCGCTCTCCCGTCACTCTGGTTAAAGTATTATGAAAAAAAAGGCTGTTGGGGGCTAGGGAGTATCGAGTTGATCATTATACATGAAGAAATAACCAATTTCATCGTTTGGTTTATGTTTTACACGTGTTTTAAATTTTATTGCCGAAATCGGTTTTTCTCGCCGAGATAAGCACGTTTTCTGAAATGCCGCTCTCCCGTCACTCTGGTTAAAGTGTTATGAAAAAAAGGCTGTTGGGGGCTAGGGAGTATCGAGTTGATCATTATACATGAAGAAATAACCAATTTCATCGTTTGGTTTATGTTTTACACGCGTTTTAAATTTTATTGCCGAAATCGCTTTTTCTCGCCGAGATAAGCACGTTTTCTGAAATGCCGCTCTCCCGTCACTCTGGTTAAAGTGTTATGAAAAAAAAGGCTGTTGGGGGCTAGGGAGTATCGAGTTGATCATTATACATGAAGAAATAACCAATTTCATCGTTTGGTTTATGTTTTACACGCGTTTTAAATTTTATTGCCGAAATCGCTTTTTCTCGCCGAGATAAGCACGTTTTCTGAAATGCCGCTCTCCCGTCACTCTGGTTAAAGTGTTATGAAAAAAAAGCCTGTTGGGGGCTAGGGAGTATCGAGTTGATCATTATACATGAAGAAATAACCAATTTCATCGTTTGGTTTATGTTTTACACGCGTTTTAAATTTTATTGCCGAAATCGCTTTTTCTCGCCGAGATAAGCACGTTTTCTGAAATGCCGCTCTCCCGTCACTCTGGTTAAAGTGTTGTGAAAAAAAAGGCTGTTGGGGGCTAGGGAGTATCGAGTTGATCATTATACATGAAGAAATAACCAATTTCATCGTTTGGTTTATGTTTTACACGCGTTTTAAATTTTATTGCCGAAATCGCTTTTTCTCGCCGAGATAAGCACGTTTTCTGAAATGCCGCTCTCCCGTCACTCTGGTTAAAGTGTTATGAAAAAAAAGGCTGTTGGGGGCTAGGGAGTATCGAGTTGATCATTATATATGAAGAAATAACCAATTTCATCGTTTGGTTTATGTTTTACACGCGTTTTAAATTTTATTGCCGAAATCGCTTTTTCTCGCCGAGATAAGCACGTTTTCTGAAATGCCGCTCTCCCGTCACTCTGGTTAATGTGTTATGAAAAAAAAGGCTGTTGGGGGCTAGGGAGTATCGAGTTGATCATTATACATGAAGAAATAACCAATTTCATCGTTTGGTTTATGTTTTACACGCGTTTTAAATTTTATTGCCGAAATCGCTTTTTCTCGCCGAGATAAGCACGTTTTCTGAAATGCCGCTCTCCCGTCACTCTGGTTAAAGTGTTATGAAAAAAAAGGCTGTTGGGGGCTAGGGAGTATCGAGTTGATCATTTTACATGAAGAAATAACCAATTTCATCGTTTGGTTTATGTTTTACACGCGTTTTAAATTTTATTGCCGAAATCGCTTTTTCTCGCCGAGATAAGCACGTTTTCTGAAATGCCGCTCTCCCGTCACTGTGGTTAAAGTGTTATGAAAAAAAAGGCTGTTGGGGGCTAGGGAGTATCGAGTTGATCATTATACATGAAGAAATAACCAATTTCATCGTTTGGTTTATGTTTTACACGCGTTTTAAATTTTATTGCCGAAATCGCTTTTTCTCGCCGAGATAAGCACGTTTTCTTAAATGCCGCTCTCCCGTCACTGTGGTTAAAGTGTTATGAAAAAAAAGGCTGTTGGGGGCTAGGGAGTATCGAGTTGATCATTATACATGAAGAAATAACCAATTTCATCGTTTGGTTTATGTTTTACACGCGTTTTAAATTTTATTGCCGAAATCGCTTTTTCTCGCCGAGATAAGCACGTTTTCTGAAATGCCGCTCTCCCGTCACTCTGGTTAAAGTGTTATAAAAAAAAAGGCTGTTGGGGGCTAGGGAGTATCGAGTTGATCATTATACATGAAGAAATAACCAATTTCATCGTTTGGTTTATGTTTTACACGCGTTTTAAATTTTATTGCCGAAATCGCTTTTTCTCGCCGAGATAAGCACGTTTTCTGAAATGCCGCTCTCCCGTCACTCTGGTTAAAGTGTTATGAAAAAAAAGGCTGTTGGGGGCTAGGGAGTATCGAGTTGATCATTATACATGAAGAAATAACCAACTTCATCGTTTGGTTTATGTTTTACACGCGTTTTAAATTTTATTGCCGAAATCGCTTTTTCTCGCCGAGATAAGCACGTTTTCTGAAATGCCGCTCTCCCGTCACTCTGGTTAAAGTATTATGAAAAAAAAGGCTGTTGGGGGCTAGGGAGTATCGAGTTGATCATAATACATGAAGAAATAACCAATTTCATCGTTTGGTTTATGTTTTACACGTGTTTTAAATTTTATTGCCGAAATCGCTTTTTCTCGCCGAGATAAGCACGTTTTCTGAAATGCCGCTCTCCCGTCACTCTGGTTAAAGTGTTATGAAAAAAAGGCTGTTGGGGGCTAGGGAGTATCGAGTTGATCATTATACATGAAGAAATAACCAATTTCATCGTTTGGTTTATGTTTTACACGCGTTTTAAATTTTATTGCCGAAATCGCTTTTTCTCGCCGAGATAAGCACGTTTTCTGAAATGCCGCTCTCCCGTCACTCTGGTTAAAGTGTTATAAAAAAAAAAGGCTGTTGGGGGCTAGGGAGTATCGAGTTGATCATTATACATGAAGAAATAACCAATTTCATCGTTTGGTTTATGTTTTACACGCGTTTTAAATTTTATTGCCGAAATCGCTTTTTCTCGCCGAGATAAGCACGTTTTCTGAAATGCCGCTCTCCCGTCACTCTGGTTAAAGTGTTATGAAAAAAAAGGCTGTTGGGGGCTAGGGAGTATCGAGTTGATCATTATACATGAGGAAATAACCAATTTCATCGTTTGGTTTATGTTTTACACGCGTTTTAAATTTTATTGCCGAAATCGCTTTTTCTCGCCGAGATAAGCACGTTTTCTGAAATGCCGCTCTCCCGTCACTCTGGTTAAAGTGTTATGAAAAAAAAGGCTGTTGGGGGCTAGGGAGTATCGAGTTGATCATTATACATGAAGAAATAACCAATTTCATCGTTTGGTTTATGTTTTACACGCGTTTTAAATTTTATTGCCGAAATCGCTTTTTCTCGCCGAGATAAGCACGTTTTCTGAAATGCCGCTCTCCCGTCACTCTGGTTAAAGTGTTATGAAAAAAAAGGCTGTTGGGGGCTAGGGAGTATCGAGTTGATCATTATACATGAAGAAATAACCAATTTCATCGTTTGGTTTATGTTTTACACGTGTTTTAAATTTTATTGCCGAAATCGCTTGTTCTCGCTTAGATAAGCACGTTTTCTGAAATGCCGCTCTCCCGTCACTCTGGTTAAAGTGTTATGAAAAAAAAGGCTGTTGGGGGCTAGGGAGTATCGAGTTGATCATTATACATGAAGAAATAACCAATTTCATCGTTTGGTTTATGTTTTACACGCGTTTTAAATTTTATTGCCGAAATCGCTTTTTCTCGCCGAGATAAGCACGTTTTCTGAAATGCCGCTCTCCCGTCACTCTGGTTAAAGTGTTATGAAAAAAAAGGCTGTTGGGGGCTAGGGAGTATCGAGTTGATCATTATACATGAAGAAATAACCAATTTCATCGTTTGGTTTATGTTTTACACGCGTTTTAAATTTTATTGCCGAAATCGCTTTTTCTCGCCGAGATAAGCACGTTTTCTGAAATGCCGCTCTCCCGTCACTCTGGTTAAAGTGTTATGAAAAAAAAGGCTGTTGGGGGCTAGGGAGTATCGAGTTGATCATTATACATGAAGAAATAACCAATTTCATCGTTTGGTTTATGTTTTACACGCGTTTTAAATTTTATTGCCGAAATCGCTTTTTCTCGCCGAGATAAGCACGTTTTCTGAAATGCCGCTCTCCCGTCACTCTGGTTAAAGTGTTATGAAAAAAAAGGCTGTTGGGGGCTAGGGAGTATCGAGTTGATCATTATACATGAAGAAATAACCCATTTCATCGTTTGGTTTATGTTTTACACGCGTTTTAAATTTTATTGCCGAAATCGCTTTTTCTCGCCGAGATAAGCACGTTTTCTGAAATGCCGCTCTCCCGTCACTCTGGTTAAAGTGTTATGAAAAAAAAGGCTGTTGGGGGCTAGGGAGTATCGAGTTGATCATTATACATGAAGAAATAACCAATTTCATCGTTTGGTTTATGTTTTACACGCGTTTTAAATTGTATTGCCGAAATCGCTTTTTCTCGCCGAGATAAGCACGTTTTCTGAAATGCCGCTCTCCCGTCACTCTGGTTAAAGTGTTGTGAAAAAAAAGGCTGTTGGGGGCTAGGGAGTATCGAGTTGATCATTATACATGAAGAAATAACCAATTTCATCGTTTGGTTTATGTTTTACACGCGTTTTAAATTTTATTGCCGAAATCGCTTTTTCTCGCCGAGATAAGCACGTTTTCTGAAATGCCGCTCTCCCGTCACTCTGGTTAAAGTGTTATGAAAAAAAAGACTGTTGGGGGCTAGGGAGTATTGAGTTGATCATTATACATGAAGAAATAACCAATTTCATCGTTTGGTTTATGTTTTACACGCGTTTTAAATTTTATTGCCGAAATCGCTTTTTCTCGCCGAGATAAGCACGTTTTCTGAAATGCCACTCTCCCGTCACTCTGGTTAAAGTGTTATGAAAAAAAAGGCTGTTGGGGGCTAGGGAGTATCGAGTTGATCATTATACATGAAGAAATAACCAATTTCATCGTTTGGTTTATGTTTTACACGCGTTTTAAATTTTATTGCCGAAATCGCTTTTTCTCGCCGAGATAAGCACGTTTTCTGAAATGCCGCTCTCCCGTCACTCTGGTTAAAGTGTTATGAAAAAAAAGGCTGTTGGGGGCTAGGGAGTATCGAGTTGATCATTATACATGAAGAAATAACCAATTTCATCGTTTGGTTTATGTTTTACACGCGTTTTAAATTTTATTGCTGAAATCGCTTTTTCTCGCCGAGATAAGCACGTTTTCTGAAATGCCGCTCTCCCGTCACTCTGGCTAAAGTGTTATGAAAAAAAAGGCTGTTGGGGGCTAGGGAGTATCGAGTTGATCATTATACATGAAGAAATAACCAATTTTTATCGTTTGGTTTATGTTTTACACGCGTTTTAAATTTTATTGCCGAAATCGCTTTTTCTCGCCGAGATAAGCACGTTTTCTGAAATGCCGCTCTCCCGTCACTCTGGTTAAAGTGTTGTGAAAAAAAAGGCTGTTGGGGGCTAGGGAGTATCGAGTTGATCATTATACATGAAGAAATAACCAATTTCATCGTTTGGTTTATGTTATACACGCGTTTTAAATTTTATTGCCGAAATCGCTTTTTCTCGCCGAGATAAGCACGTTTTCTGAAATGCCGCTTCCCGTCACTCTGGTTAAAGTGTTATGAAAAAAAAGGCTTTTGGGGGCTAGGGAGTATCGAGTTGATCATTATACATGAAGAAATAACCAATTTCATCGTTTGGTTTATGTTTTACACCCGTTTTAAATTTTATTGCCGAAATCGCTTTTTCTCGCCGAGATAAGCACGTTTTCTGAAATGCCGCTCTCCCGTCACTCTGGTTAAAGTGTTATGAAAAAAAAGGCTGTTGGGGGCTAGGGAGTATCGAGTTGATCATTATACATGAAGAAAAAACCAATTTCATCGTTTGGTTTATGTTTTACACGCGTTTTAAATTTTATTGCCGAAATCGCTTTTTCTCGCCGAGATAAGCACGTTTTCTGAAATGCCGCTCTCTCGTCACTCTGGTTAAAGTGTTATGAAAAAAAAGGCTGTTGGGGGCTAGGGAGTATCGAGTTGATCATTATACATGAAGAAATAACCAATTTCATCGTTTGGTTTATGTTTTACACGCGTTTTAAATTTTATTGCCGAAATCGCTTTTTCTCGCCGAGATAAGCACGTTTTCTGAAATGCCGCTCTCCCGTCACTCTGGTTAAAGTGTTATGAAAAAAAAGGCTGTTGGGGGCTAGGGAGTATCGAGTTGATCATTATACATGAAGAAATAACCAATTTCATCGTTTGGTTTATGTTTTACACGCGTTTTAAATTTTATTGCCGAAATCGCTTTTTCTCGCCGAGATAAGCACGTTTTCTGAAATGCCGCTCTCCCGTCACTCTGGTTAAAGTGTTATGAAAAAAAAGGCTGTTGGGGGCTAGGGAATATCGAGTTGATCATTATACATGAAGAAATAACCAATTTCATCGTTTGGTTTATGTTTTACACGCGTTTTAAATTTTATTGCCGAAATCGCTTTTTCTCGCCGAGATAAGCATGTTTTCTGAAATGCCGCTCTCCCGTCACTCTAGTTAAAGTGTTATGAAAAAAAAGGCTGTTGGGGGCTAGGGAGTATCGAGTTGATCATTATACATGAAGAAATAACCAATTTCATCGTTTGGTTTATGTTTTACACGCGTTTTAAATTTTATTGCCGAAATCGCTTTTTCTCGCCGAGATAAGCACGTTTTCTGAAATGCCGCTCTCCCGTCACTCTGGTTAAAGTGTTATGAAAAAAAAGGCTGTTGGGGGCTAGGGAGTATCGAGTTGATCATTATACATGAAGAAATAACCAATTTCATCGTTTGGTTTATGTTTTACACGCGTTTTAAATTTTATTGCCGAAATCGCTTTTTCTCGCCGAGATAAGCACGTTTTCTGAAATGCCGCTCTCCCGTCACTCTGGTTAAAGTGTTATGAAAAAAAAGGCTGTTGGGGGCTAGGGAGTATCGAGTTGATCATTATACATGAAGAAATAACCAATTTCATCGTTTGGTTTATGTTTTACACGCGTTTTAAATTTTATTGCCGAAATCGCTTTTTCTCGCCGAGATAAGCACGTTTTCTGAAATGCCGCTCTCCCGTCACTCTGGTTAAAGTGTTATGAAAAAAAAGGCTGTTGGGGGCTAGGGAGTATCGAGTTGATCATTATACATGAAGAAATAACCAATTTCATCGTTTGGTTTATGTTTTACACGCGTTTTAAATTTTATTGCCGAAATCGCTTTTTCTCGCCGAGATAAGCACGTTTTCTGAAATGCCGCTCTCCCGTCACTCTGGTTAAAGTGTTATGAAAAAAAAGGCTGTTGGGGGCTAGGGAGTATCGAGTTGATCATTATACATGAAGAAATAACCAATTTCATCGTTTGGTTTATGTTTTACACGCGTTTTAAATTTTATTGCCGAAATCGCTTTTTCTCGCCGAGATAAGCACGTTTTCTGAAATGCCGCTCTCCCGTCACTCTGGTTAAAGTGTTATGAAAAAAAAGGCTGTTGGGGGCTAGGGAGTATCGAGTTGATCATTATACAATAAGAAATAACCAATTTCATCGTTTGGTTTATGTTTTACACGCGTTTTAAATTTTATTGCCGAAATCGCTTTTTCTCGCCGAAATAAGCACGTTTTCTGAAATGCCGCTCTCCTGTCACTCTGGTTAAAGTGTTATAAAAAAAAAAAAGGCTGTTGGGGGCTAGGGAGTATCGAGTTGATCATTATACATGAAGAAATAACCAATTTCATCGTTTGGTTTATGTTTTACACGCGTTTTAAATTTTATTGCCGAAATCGCTTTTTCTCGCCGAGATAAGCACGTTTTCTGAAATGCCGCTCTCCCGTCACTCTGGTTAAAGTGTTATGAAAACAAAAACTGTTGGGGGCTAGGGAGTATCGAGTTGATCATTATAAATGAAGAAATAACCAATTTCATCGTTTGGTTTATGTTTTACACGCTGCTGAGCTCCAGCTGGAAGTGTAAAAAGAACCGGATTGGTTAAAAAAAGAACCGGGCTGGTTAAAAAAAGAACCGGGCGACCCGGTAAAATTGCTTAGCCGGGGCTCTGGAAGCCTAACACGGCGTGATCTTGTCCAAAAAGCCGCTGCTGAGCTCCAGCTGGAAGTGTAAAAAGAACCGGGCTGGTTAAAAAAAGAACCGGGCGACCCGGTAAAATTGCTTAGCCGGGGCTCTGGAAGCCTAACACGGCGTGATCTTGTCCAAAAAGCCGCTGCTGAGCTCCAGCTGGAAGTGTAAAAAGAACCGGGCTGGTTAAAAAAAAGAACCGGGCGACCCGGTAAAATTGCTTAGCCGGGGCTCTGGAAGCCTAACACGGCGTGATCTTGTCCAAAAAGCCGCTGCTGAGCTCCAGCTGGAAGTGTAAAAAGAACCGGGCTGGGTAAATAAAGAACCGGGCGACCCGGTAAAATTGCTTAGCCGGGGCTCTGGAAGCATAACACGGCGTGATCTTGTCCAAAAAGCCGCTGCTGAGCTCCAGCTGAAAGTGTAAAAAGAACCGGGCTGGTTAAAAAAAAGAACCGGGCGACCCGGTAAAATTGCTTTGCCGGGGCTCTGGAAGCCTAACACGGCGTGATCTTGTCCAAAAAGCCGCTGCTGAGCTCCAGCTGGAGGTGTAAAAAGAACCGGGGTGGTTAAAAAAAAGAACCGGGCGGCCCGTTAAAATTGCTTAGCCGGAGCTCTGGAAGCCTAACCAGGCGTGATCTTGTCCAAATAGCCGCTCGTGAGCTCCAGCTGGAAGAAATCGCTTTTTCTCGCCGAGATAAGCACGTTATCTGAAATGCCGCTCTCCCGTCACTCTGGTTAAAGTGTTATGAAAAAAAGGGCTGTTGGGGGCTAGGGAATATCGAGTTGATCATTATACATGAAGAAATAACCAATTTCATCGTTTGGTTTATGTTTTACACGCTGCTGAGCTCCAGCTGGATGTGTAAAAAGAACCGGGCTGGTTAAAAAAAGAACCGGGCGACCCGGTAAAATTGCTTAGCCGGGGTTCTGGAAGCCTAACACGGCGTGATCTTGTCTAAAAAGCCGCTGCTGAGCTCCAGCTGGAAGTGTAAAAAGAACCGGGCTGGTTAAAAAAAAGAACCGGGCGACCCGGTAAAATTGCTTAGCCGGGGCTCTGGAAGCCTAACACGGCGTGATCTTGTCCAAAAAGCCGCTGCTGAGCTCCAGCTGGAAGTGTAAAAAGAACCGGGCTGGTTAAAAAAAAGAACCGGGCGACCCGGTAAAATTGCTTAGCCGGGGCTCTGGAAGCCTAACACGGCGTGATCTTGTCCAAAAAGCCGCTGCTGAGCTCCAGCTGGAAGTGTAAAAAGAACCGGGCTGGTTAAAAAAAAGAACCGGGCGGCCCTGTAAAATTGCCTAGCCGGGGTCCTGGAAGCCTAACCCGGCGTGATACTGTGCAAAAAGCCGCTGCTGAGCTCCAGCTGGAAGTGTAAAAAGAACCGGGCTGGTTAAAAAAAGAACCGGGCGACCCGGTAAAATTGTTTAGCCGGGGCTCTGGAAGCCTAACACGGCGTGATCTTGTCCAAAAAGCCGCTCCTGAGCTCCAGCTGGAAGTGTAAAAAGAACCGGGCTGGTTAAAAAAAAGAACCGGGCGGCCCTGTAAAATTGCCTAGCCGGGGTCCTGGAAGCCTAACCCGGCGTGATACTGTGCAAAAAGCCGCTGCTGAGCTCCAGCTGGAAGTGTAAAAAAGAACCGGGCTGGTTAAAAAAAGAACCGGGCGACCCGGTAAAATTGCTTAGCCGGGGCTCTGGAAGCCTAACACGGCGTGATCTTGTCCAAAAAGCCGCTGCTGAGCTCCAGCTGGAAGTGTAAAAAGAACCGGGCTGGTTAAAAAAAAGAACCGGGCAGGCCGGTAAAATTGCTTAGCCGGGGCTCTGGAAGCCTAACACGGCGTGATCTTGTCCAAAAAGCCGCTCGTGAGCTCCAGCTGGAAGTGTAAAAAGAACCGGGCTGGTTCAAAAAAAGAACCGGGCGGCCCGGTAGAATTGCTTAGCCGAGGTCCTGGAAGCCTAACCCGGCGTGATCTTGCGCCAAAAGCCGCTGCTGAGCTCCAGCTGGAAGTGTAAAAAGAACCGGGCTGGTTCAAAAAAAGAACCGGGCGGCCCGATAAAATTGCTTAGCCGGGGTCCTGGAAGCCTAACGCGGCGTGATCTTGCCCGAAAGTCGGCCTCTATACTTCCATATTAGGTACCAGGCGGTCAGAGCCAACTTCGCGAAAATTTTCTAAGTGCCCACGGCTCTGCGGGGATTGTGCGTCCGACCCGCGCCGGTTCTCCAGCCGGCCTGAAATAACGCAAAACCAGCCTCTCCCCCTGGAGCTCACAGCCAAAGGCGAAACTTTTCTAAGTGCCTACGGCTCTGCGGGCTTTTGAGTCCGCCCCGCGCCAGTTCGTCGGTCGGCCTCAAAAAGCGAAAAATCAGCCTCTCTCCCTGGAGCTCGACTCGAGTTGATCATTATACATGAAGAAATAACCAATTTCATCGTTTGGTTTATGTTTTACACGCGTTTTAAATTTTATTGCCGAAATCGCTTTTTCTCGCCGAGATAAGCACGTTTTCTGAAATGCCGCTCTCCCGTCACTCTGGTTAAAGTGTTATGAAAAAAAAGGCTGTTGGGGGCTAGGGAGTATCGAGTTGATCATTATACATGAAGAAATAACCAATTTCATCGTTTGGTTTATGTTTTATACGCGTTTTAAATTGTATTGCCGAAATCGCTTTTTCTCGCCGAGATAAGCACGTTTTCTGAAATGCCGCTCTCCCGTCACTCTGGTTAAAGTGTTATGGAAAAAAAGGCTGTTGGGGGCTAGGGAGTATCGAGTTGATCATTATACATGAAGAAATAACCAATTTCATCGTTTGGTTTATGTTTTACACGCATTTTAAATTTTATTGCCGAAATCGCTTTTTCTCGCCGAGATAAGCACGTTTTCTGAAATGCCGCTCTCCCGTCACTCTGGTTAAAGTGTTATGAAAAAAAAGGCTGTTGGGGGCTAGGGAGTATCGAGTTGATCATTATACATGAAGAAATAACCAATTTCATCGTTTGGTTTATGTTTTACACGCGTTTTAAATTTTATTGCCGAAATCGCTTTTTCTCGCCGAGATAAGCACGTTTTCTGAAATGCCGCTCTCCCGTCACTCTGGTTAAAGTGTTATGAAAAAAAAGGCTGTTGGGGGCTAGGGAGTATCGAGTTGATCATTATACATGAAGAAATAACCAATTTCATCGTTTGGTTTATGTTTTACACGCGTTTTAAATTTTATTGCCGAAATCGCTTTTTCTCGCCGAGATAAGCACGTTTTCTGAAATGCCGCTCTCCCGTCACTCTGGTTAAAGTGTTGTGAAAAAAAAGGCTGTTGGGGGTGTTGGAATATTTTTCTAATTTAACATGAACTCGAGTTACTAATCTGACTCCAATTTGTGACTTTACCCAACTGCCACTCATCCAACAATATGCGCGCTCGTTCTGCAATAGAAAGGTATCAGGAAGCCGACATTTTCACACACGAGTGGATTTATTCCTAACACACAAATCTAATACATCACCTGGGTCTCGGGTCCCTCTCAGTACACCTCTGTACGCCTCTGTTGCCAACCAGCAGACGTACTCTACATCCGAGTTGCCCAGCCATTAATTATACTACACAATATGCAAATGGCACATCAACAAAGGCATTCTGTCATTATTCTATTGGCTATGTGTCAACTGCAGTTAACTTTAGCTTGCTCTCATTGGTCTTTCTTCTCCTGCCGAATAACTTGCTCGCTCCTCCTGGTTGTAGATTTCCATATAGGGTCACCAATTGTTGTTATCAATCAGATGGCCCTGTGGGTCGTCCTTGTTGCTGCTCCTGGATGATCTTTTTGTTCTGGAACGCAGACGTCCTCGCACCAACCACATATTTTGTTTTGTTCCCACTGTCACACACTCAGCAGTTTCATACTCTCATGCACAAGATGTCTAATGAACTATTTCAAGATCAAATTCTTATATTCCTTCATTCCCTCTCATGACCTCAGACCACTGAGGTCATCACTCGAATACCTTGTTTTCTTGTTAAACACAAGCTAAAAATCACTAGCCGTAAGCTAAAAATCAGCAAACAATTTAATTCTAGTAGACAATCAGGAGAACATTTCATACCCTCCTCATGGCCTCAGGTCCCTGAGGCCACCTTCACATACTCACATCCCGGAGGGCCACAGCTGTCTCCGCCTCCTGGGGGTCCTTCTGAGGGATCATCATGTACTGGCCACCCGGAGGGAGTGGCCCCAACGTGCGTTCAATTGTCTTAACAGTTAATGATCTGATACATGGAATACAGCAACATCCGCATAACACCATAATAGCAGCAAACACAGCGATAGAAATCAGTACTGATGCAATCAAGCTTTTATATTTGCCAAAGACGTTTAACCAGTCAGATTACCAACTGGTGTTCACACCTGAGTGCTCCTTCATTTTGTTACTTAGCGTGCGCAGACCCTCCAATGCCTTAGTGAGCCGACCGTCAGGAGACGTATTGTTGGGAATCAAAGTACAGCACTGATCCCCAAAAATACCACAGACTCCTCCTCTTTCCGCTAACACCATATCTAAACCTATTCTATTTTGGAATGCCATAAGAGACGTGGCTGGTAATTGCTCATGCACTGCCTGGAGTGCCGAGGTGGTGAAGTTCGCCAATCGTTGGACATTGTAGTGGACATAATTAATCCGGTCCACATTTTTGTTTACTGTAATGAGCAGGAAAATACTCTCCCATCCTGCCGCCACTTGATTCACCAATTTGTATTCATCAGGGACCCCTCTCGGAACTCCAATTGCATCTATGTACGTGGGGTCTCCTGCATTCAACCATTCTTGCATGTCCTTTTTCCTCCTCACAAGGAAGGGGATTCTTCCCCACCGTCCAACGCCTTCCCAATTTATTCTGGACACGTCTAATGCTGTCACACTAATTGGCATGATCAGCGTTACTAGGGCGCACTTACCTGAGGCATTGGAGGGAAGCCTATCGTACAACACTTTTGCTCCACACCACAGCCAAACATCAGCACGAGCGAGAGGGAGTCCTGCTGGCAAAGACACATTTTCATTACACAATGACTCCTGGATATTTCCAATCCCAGGGCCAGTCCCATTTAACTTTAGGCAGGTGAAATTTTGTTGTGCAACATTGCCGTAAAAAATTGGCTTTTTCTTTCCTGTGGGCGTACCAAGGGCCAGTCCTGGTACCGTGGTTGATAATTGTCCAATTTATCTAACAAATCAAGCCATTGTTGAGTCCAGTTGAAATTTGTCACCCAAGCTTTCACCTGTATCAGTTGTTTATACCTCAGATTTAGCAGTAGTTGTTGTGTCTGTGGCTTCAGCGTCTTACCACCATCTTGCTCTGCTTCATACCATACCGTTCCATTACAGGAATGATACACCATCACTCGTTCTTCTTTCGCTCCATCACTTCTGAAAATAGTCAATAAAGTTAAACATTTGCATCGTCGTCGTCGTTGTTCAGACACTTTCGAGTCCGACTTGGATCCAATTCCCGCCATTGTCACATTCCCTCTCTTGACCTGCCTGTCCAGGCGGTCAACCTTTAAGCCCACCATTGGCAGACACTGTGCCCCTGTGTCCTCCATACCTTTGGCTGCTTCCTTCGGCCATCAATATTGAGGACGGCGGACCGGACTGGAGCAATCAACTTCCAATTGGATCGGCTGAACCGTATGACAAAAACCAACATCGAATGGACCCTGTGACCATAAGGTCTGTGGCATTTGATCCAGCATCGCCTGTGCAGACTCATGGTCCGTCTGTTCCCGCCCATGATGGCGGGCCAGGAAGACCAATTCAAGGTCTGACTCATCTACCATTTTTGCCATTATTCTGTAACTTTTGGTTGCTGCCGAATGCCACACATCTGAAATCTCAGTCATCATCCAGTCATGTTGTTGTGTTAATTGTTTCACCATGGGCCCCAATTGGCGGGGCTCATGGCCTGGCGACACAGCCAGTGACAGGCAAACCTTCCTCACTCATTCGATACCATTGCTCTTGCTTCGGCGACAACTATACATATGCTGCCACCCCCTCGGGGCCCACAAAGATGCATGGTGATTGTAATGTCCAATCATCTCCCTCAATTTCTTCAAACGCATCTCTATATATCTCATCTGATTCTCTATCATAATATAGAGTGCAATGCAATGGATCCACTGGGGGGTGGTACGGTGCCAATGCCTGGATCCATGGTTTCCACAGGAGGTACGTGGAGTAGACACCTCTCCCAAACGGAGTCTCAGGATTCAATCTCGCCCAGTAGATTCGTGCCGTTTCTGGTACTGTGGGGAGTGGTGCCATCAACCACTGACCCTGAGGTGTCACAGGCTGGGAGCATTCCAGAACCTGTCCGTCAGGAAATGTCACTGTAAGTCCCTTCTCGCCGCACAGAATCTGGGCTCTCAATGCTGACATGTCTCTGCCCATCAAGTTGATGGGTGTGTCCATTGCATGAACATATGAATGATATAGTTTCTGTCCGGTGTTTGTGATTTCCGTTTTCAATGGCCGAGTAAAGGGCAGAGTCTGAGGACGTCCCGAGAAGCCGACCAACGTTGTATTTCGTTTCGACAACGCTGTACTTGGCAGTGGCATGTTGATTGATGAATGTGTTGCTCCAGTGTCCACCAACATCTGGACCGGAGTGTCTGCCACTGTCAACCGAAGCATTGGCTCTGCCTGACCAGTGCTTCCCGAGCTTCCCAGGCCCCCCTATTCGTCCGGGCCGTACCACGGGTCGGCTTGGTAATACTGCCCCTGTGGATTCGGCTGTGGCCACGGGCGGGGCTGCTGCGGTCCCCTTTGGTGTGGTGGCCCTGCTTGCTGGTTCTGCTGCTCCGCCCCTGGTGGTGGTGGGTTGCCATTACAATCTCGTGCCCAGTGATCAGGGGACACACAGTTGAAGCAAGTCCCTAGAGCGAACCAATTCCGCCCTCGTCCCAGGGGGGCGGCACGACCACGCCCTCTGTATCCACCACGGAACCCTTGGCCTCGGCCCCGTCCAGCCCCCACTGGAGTCTGATACATCTGTTTTTGTTTAACCTTTTCTTGTTTTGCCTCACCATGCAACTTTGCCAACTGTAATTTAACCAAACTAGTCGCCAGAGCGTCAGTTTCCTTTTGATCTTTATTTGCTTTTTCCATGTAGATGCGGCAATGGTGCATCAAATGCCTCTTGAATCTCGGTTCCGGACAGACCAAAATGTCCGGATCAATTCTCATAATCGCTTGCACCTCATTTGGGAGGCCGTTCAGCATCGCCGTCCTGAACATCATCTCAGCTTCAGGGTAGCTGCCTGGGTGTTTACCTGTGGTCTCAATCCACATTCATTTTAAAGATATTAATTTCATTCGTTAACATCTACATCGGTTGTTGACAAAGTACACAAATAAACATCATACTTTCTCCATGGCCAGATGCAACACAGCGGATCACACTGCAAAGGCCAAATTGATCTTTTTTAAATCAACACAATGCAGCATAATTTTGAGAGTGTTCTATATAAATTGCCAACTCATCTCTCCCCTATTCATTATGACTCTTAGTTCCCACAAATACCATATTGTTAAAGTTAACAAAACAGCAACCAAGATGGCCACCTAACATGCAATAACGTCATTGTTTCTTTACATAACGTTTTTGCCACTGTTAAGGCATTCAGTGTTAATTTTGAAACAATTCAATCCATTTTGAGAATGCATCTATTATGATCAGGCATTATAACCCTATGGATTCTCTTTAGCACATGTCAAACAAGCTCTACAAAATGTATGTTTATATAACTTAGAGAACCCATATAAGGTGTTGTATTACTACATACGATTACATTATCATTTAATTGACACATCTTTCAAAATTGCAGCCATAAGACGTGCGAGGGGGACGCGGCATCAATGTTGATTGCTCACAGGCTGGCCATTTCCTGCAACAATCATGATGGCGGCCCACCACACACACGAGCATAGCACAGACCCACGACTACGCGCAAGCGCAGGCACGCTCCTCAATCTCACCCTCTCAAAGGGCAGGCCTACTTTACTGTTCCCCCTTCATCATGTTCACATTCAACATCTTTCACTGTCTTCTACTTAACATTTTGTTGTCTCTTATTCTCATCCTATCAGGCCACCTTTCTAGTCACTTTCTGTCACACACTTTATAGTCTCTACTGCCACACACCTTATTTTCTCTACTGCCACACCTCAATCATCTTAGTTTCTCCAACCAACTTAAACATACTCATCGTCTACTTCTCAACTTCCCTATTATCGCTCAACAGGCTCCTGAACATTCTCCATGACTAATTTCTTCCATAGGACACCCATCTCACTCACACACACGTATACATACACACACTCATTCATGAGGATCCTCTGCGCACACGCACACACACGTTTGGTGCACAACATAAACGACCACAAAGAGCACACTAAGAACACCTTTTTGCTCATCTTACTTGTCTGATTTATTCTCTATTTTACTTTTAGACGCTATTTGTAATTATTTTCCTTTTATTTTGCAAATTTTAACTTCAGTGTTTCTCTCTTACTTTTCCTTTAATGCTAATTTCCTGTACATTTAAGATAATTTCCGTTTCTTTTTTCTTTTTTTCTTACTTTTTATTCCATTAATTTGAAGGGACCCTTAATTTGAAGGGAACCCTTAATTTGAAGGGACCCTTAATTTGAAGGGACTTTTAATTTGGAGGGATCCTGAGGGACCTTTAATTTGGAGGGACCCGAGACCATTATCCCACTTCCTCTTATCCGCCATCTTTAAATCCACTCGTGTGTCTCCCAACCACTCTTTACGCAGAACAATTTTAGATTCCACACTCTCACTCCCACTCACACTGCTTTCACACTGATACGTAAATCCCAGATTTTAAACCGTATCGTAACCACGAATAGTTCCAAACTATTCTAGTAGGTAAATCCCAGATTTTATACCCTACTAAGTCCACACTTGTACTGATACGTAAATCCCAGATTTTAAACCGTATAGTAACCGCAAATAGTTCCAAACTATTCTAGTAGGTAAATCCCAGATTTTATACCCTACTACACACTTTCACTGTTCCGCTCATCCTTCCTCTTATAATTTAGCGTTGCCAATGTGCAGAATTTGAAAAGGAATCTGCTTACCTTGTCTCACTGTGGGCCCAAGAGGAAAGACGGTCGGACGTGTGGCGTCTTTATCAGGCCGTCACCTGGTGTGGACGTGGGTCCCAGACCCAGAGTCCCAGACTCTTGTGGTTACTGAAGTCCCAGACTTCTTTAGAGTCCCAGACTCTTTTACCTCTCATGCATCACGTCAGGGTCACCATAAATTGTTGGAATATTTTTCTAATTTAACATGAACTCGAGTTACTAATCTGACTCCAATTTGTGACTTTACCCAACTGCCACTCATCCAACAATATGCGCGCTCGTTCTGCAATAGAAAGGTATCAGGAAGCCGGCATTTTCACACACGAGTGGATTTATTCCTAACACACAAATCTAATACATCACCTGGGTCTCGGGTCCCTCTCAGTACACCTCTGTACGCCTCTGTTGCCAACCAGCAGACGTACTCTACATCCGAGTTGCCCAGCCATTAATTATACTACACAATATGCAAATGGCACATCAACAAAGGCATTCTGTCATTATTCTATTGGCTATGTGTCAACTGCAGTTAACTTTAGCTTGCTCTCATTGGTCTTTCTTCTCCTGCCGAATAACTTGCTCGCTCCTCCTGGTTGTAGATTTCCATATAGGGTCACCAATTGTTGTTATCAATCAGATGGCCCTGTGGGTCGTCCTTGTTGCTGCTCCTGGATGATCTTTTTGTTCTGGAACGCAGACGTCCTCGCACCAACCACATATTTTGTTTTGTTCCCACTGTCACACACTCAGCAGTTTCATACTCTCATGCACAAGATGTCTAATGAACTATTTAGAGATCAAATTCTTATATTCCTTCAGGGGCTAGGGAGTATCGAGTTGATCATTATACATGAAGAAATAACCAATTTCATCGTTTGGTTTATGTTTTACACGCGTTTTAAATTTTATTGCCGATATTCGCTTTTTCTCGCCGAGATAAGCATGTTTTCTGAAATGCCGCTCTCCCGTCACTCTGGTTAAAGTGTTGTGAAAAAAAAGGCTGTTGGGGGCTAGGGAGTATCGAGTTGATCATTATACATGAAGAAATAACCAATTTCATCGTTTGGTTTATGTTTTACACGCGTTTTAAATTTTATTGCCGAAATCGCTTTTTCTCGCCGAGATAAGCACGTTTTCTGAAATGCCGCTCTCCCGTCACTCTGGTTAAAGTGTTATGAAAAAAAAGGCTGTTGGGGGCTAGGGAGTATCGAGTTGATCATTATACATGAAGAAATAACCAATTTCATCGTTTGGTTTATGTTTTACACGCGTTTTAAATTTTATTGCCGAAATCGCTTTTTCTCGCCGAGATAAGCACGTTTTCTGAAATGCCGCTCTCCCGTCACTCTGGTTAAAGTGTTATGAAAAAAAAGGCTGTTGGGGGCTAGGGAGTATCGAGTTGATCATTATACATGAAGAAATAACCAATTTCATCGTTTGGTTTATGTTTTACACGCGTTTTAAATTTTATTGCCGAAATCGCTTTTTCTCGCCGAGATAAGCACGTTTTCTGAAATGCCGCTCTCCCGTCACTCTGGTTAAAGTGTTATGAAAAAAAAGGCTGTTGGGGGCTAGGGAGTATCGAGTTGATCATTATACATGAAGAAATAACCAATTTCATCGTTTGGTTTATGTTTTACACGCGTTTTAAATTTTATTGCCGAAATCGCTTTTTCTCGCCGAGATAAGCACGTTTTCTGAAATGCCGCTCTCCCGTCACTCTGGTTAAAGTGTTATGAAAAAAAAGGCTGTTGGGGGCTAGGGAGTATCGAGTTGATCATTATACATGAAGAAATAACCAATTTCATCGTTTGGTTTATGTTTTACACGCGTTTTAAATTTTATTGCCGAAATCGCTTTTTCTCGCCGAGATAAGCACGTTTTCTGAAATGCCGCTCTCCCGTCACTCTGGTTAAAGTGTTATGAAAAAAAAGACTGTTGGGGGCTAGGGAGTATTGAGTTGATCATTATACATGAAGAAATAACCAATTTCATCGTTTGGTTTATGTTTTACACGCGTTTTAAATTTTATTGCCGAAATCGCTTTTTCTCGCCGAGATAAGCACGTTTTCTGAAATGCCGCTCTCCCGTCACTCTGGTTAAAGTGTTATGAAAAAAAAGGCTGTTGGGGGCTAGGGAGTATCGAGTTGATCATTATACATGTAGAAATAACCAATTTCATCGTTTGGTTTATGTTTTACACGCGTTTTAAATTTTATTGCCGAAATCGCTTTTTCTCGCCGAGATAAGCACGTTTTCTGAAATGCCGCTCTCCCGTCACTCTGGTTAAAGTGTTATGAAAAAAAAGGCTGTTGGGGGCTAGGGAGTATCGAGTTGATCATTATACATGAAGAAATAACCAATTTCATCGTTTGGTTTATGTTTTACACGCGTTTTAAATTTTATTGCCGAAATCGCTTTTTCTCGCCGAGATAAGCACGTTTTCTGAAATGCCGCTCTCCCGTCACTCTGGTTAAAGTGTTATGAAAAAAAAGGCTGTTGGGGGCTAGGGAGTATCGAGTTGATCATTATACATGAAGAAATAACCAATTTCATCGTTTGGTTTATGTTTTACACGCGTTTTAAATTTTATTGCCGAAATCGCTTTTTCTCGCCGAGATAAGCACGTTTTCTGAAATGCCGCTCTCCCGTCACTCTGGTTAAAGTGTTATGAAAAAAAAGGCTGTTGGGGGCTAGGGAGTATCGAGTTGATCATTATACATGAAGAAATAACCAATTTCATCGTTTGGTTTATGTTTTACACGCGTTTTAAATTTTATTGCCGAAATCGCTTTTTCTCGCCGAGATAAGCACGTTTTCTGAAATGCCGCTCTCCCGTCACTCTGGTTAAAGTGTTATGAAAAAAAAGGCTGTTGGGGGCTAGGGAGTATCGAGTTGATCATTATACATGAAGAAATAACCAATTTCATCGTTTGGTTTATGTTTTACACGCGTTTTAAATTTTATTGCCGAAATCGCTTTTTCTCGCCGAGATAAGCACGTTTTCTGAAATGCCGCTCTCCCGTCACTCTGGTTAAAGTGTTGTGAAAAAAAAGGCTGTTGGGGGCTAGGGAGTATCGAGTTGATCATTATACATGAAGAAATAACCAATTTCATCGTTTGGTTTATGTTTTACACGCGTTTTAAATTTTATTGCCGAAATCGCTTTTTCTCGCCGAGATAAGCACGTTTTCTGAAATGCCGCTCTCCCGTCACTCTGGTTAAAGTGTTATGAAAAAAAAGGCTGTTGGGGCCTAGGGAGTATCGAGTTGATCATTATACATGAAGAAATAACCAATTTCATCGTTTGGTTTATGTTTTACACGCGTTTTAAATTTTATTGCCGAAATCGCTTTTTCTCGCCGAGATAAGCACGTTTTCTGAAATGCCGCTCTCCCGTCACTCTGGTTAAAGTGTTATGAAAAAAAAGGCTGTTGGGGGCTAGGGAGTATCGAGTTGATCATTATACATGAAGAAATAACCAATTTCATCGTTTGGTTTATGTTTTACACGCGTTTTAAATTTTATTGCCGAAATCGCTTTTTCTCGCCGAGATAAGCACGTTTTCTGAAATGCCGCTCTCCCGTCACTCTGGTTAAAGTGTTGTGAAAAAAAAGGCTGTTGGGGGCTAGGGAGTATCGAGTTGATCATTATACATGAAGAAATAACCAATTTCATCGTTTGGTTTATGTTTTACACGCGTTTTAAATTTTATTGCCGAAATCGCTTTTTCTCGCCGAGATAAGCACGTTTTCTGAAATGCCGCTCTCCCGTCACTCTGGTTAAAGTGTTATGAAAAAAAAAGGCTGTTGGGGGCTAGGGAGTATCGAGTTGATCATTATACATGAAGAAATAACCAATTTCATCGTCTGGTTTATGTTTTACACGCGTTTTAAATTTTATTGCCGAAATCGCTTTTTCTCGCCGAGATAAGCACGTTTTCTGAAATGCCGCTCTCCCGTCACTCTGGTTAAAGTGTTATGAAAAAAAAAGGCTGTTGGGGGCTAGGGAGTATCGAGTTGATCATTATACATGAAGAAATAACCAATTTCATCGTTTGGTTTATGTTTTACACGCGTTTTAAATTTTATTGCCGAAATCGCTTTTTCTCGCCGAGATAAGCACGTTTTCTGAAATGCCGCTCTCCCGTCACTCTGGTTAAAGTGTTATGAAAAAAAAGGCTGTTGGGGGCTAGGGAGTATCGAGTTGATCATTATACATGAAGAAATAACCAATTTCATCGTTTGGTTTATGTTTTACACGCGTTTTAAATTTTATTGCCGAAATCGCTTTTTCTCGCCGAGATAAGCACGTTTTCTGAAATGCCGCTCTCCCGTCACTCTGGTTAAAGTGTTATGAAAAAAAAGGCTGTTGGGGGCTAGGGAGTATCGAGTTGATCATTATACATGAAGAAATAACCAATTTCATCGTTTGGTTTATGTTTTACACGCGTTTTAAATTTTATTGCCGAAATCGCTTTTTCTCGCCGAGATAAGCACGTTTTCTGAAATGCCGCTCTCCCGTCACTCTGGTTAAAGTGTTATGAAAAAAAAGGCTGTTGGGGGCTAGGGAGTATCGAGTTGATCATTATACATGAAGAAAAAACCAATTTCATCGTTTGGTTTATGTTTTACACGCGTTTTAAATTTTATTGCCGAAATCGCTTTTTCTCGCCGAGATAAGCACGTTTTCTGAAATGTCGCTCTCCCGTCACTCTGGTTAAAATGTTATGAAAAAAAAGGCTGTTGGGGGCTAGGGAGTATCGAGTTGATCATTATACATGAAGAAATAACCAATTTCATCGTTTGGTTTATGTTTTACACGTGTTTTAAATTTTATTGCCGAAATCGCTTTTTCTCGCCGAGATAAGCACGTTTTCTGAAATGCCGCTCTCCCGTCACTCTGGTTAAAGTGTTATGAAAAAAAAGGCTGTTGGGGGCTAGGGAGTATCGAGTTGATCATTATACATGAAGAAATAACCAATTTCATCGTTTGGTTTATGTTTTACACGCGTTTTAAATTTTATTGCCGAAATCGCTTTTTCTCGCCGAGATAAGCACGTTTTCTGAAATGCCGCTCTCCCGTCACTCTGGTTAAAGTGTTATGAAAAAAAAGGCTGTTGGGGGCTAGGGAGTATCGAGTTGATCATTATACATGAAGAAATAACCAATTTCATCGTTTGGTTTATGTTTTACACGCGTTTTAAATTTTATTGCCGAAATCGCTTTTTCCCGCCGAGATAAGCACGTTTTCTGAAATGCCGCTCTCCCGTCACTCTGGTTAAAGTGTTATGAAAAAAAGGGCTGTTGGGGGCTAGGGAGTATCGAGTTGATCATTATACATGAAGAAATAACCAATTTCATCGTTTGGTTTATGTTTTACACGCGTTTTAAATTTTATTGCCGAAATCGCTTTTTCTCGCCGAGATAAGCACGTTTTCTGAAATGCCGCTCTCCCGTCACTCTGGTTAAAGTGTTATGAAAAAAAAGGCTGTTGGGGGCTAGGGAGTATCGAGTTGATCATTATACATGAAGAAATAACCAATTTCATCGTTTGGTTTATGTTTTACACGCGTTTTAAATTTTATTGCCGAAATCGCTTTTTCTCGCCGAGATAAGCACGTTTTCTGAAATGCCGCTCTCCCGTCACTCTGGTTAAAGTGTTATGAAAAAAAAGGCTGTTGGGGGCTAGGGAGTATCGAGTTGATCATTATACAATAAGAAATAACCAATTTCATCGTTTGGTTTATGTTTTACACGCGTTTTAAATTTTATTGCCGAAATCGCTTTTTCTCGCCGAAATAAGCACGTTTTCTGAAATGCCGCTCTCCCGTCACTCTGGTTAAAGTGTTATGGAAAAAAAGGCTGTTGGGGGCTAGGGAGTATCGAGTTGATCATTATACATGAAGAAATAACCAATTTCATCGTTTGGTTTATGTTTTACACGCATTTTAAATTTTATTGCCGAAATCGCTTTTTCTCGCCGAGATAAGCACGTTTTCTGAAATGCCGCTCTCCCGTCACTCTGGTTAAAGTGTTATGAAAAAAAAGGCTGTTGGGGGCTAGGGAGTATCGAGTTGATCATTATACATGAAGAAATAACCAATTTCATCGTTTGGTTTATGTTTTACACGCGTTTTAAATTTTATTGCCGAAATCGCTTTTTCTCGCCGAGATAAGCACGTTTTCTGAAATGCCGCTCTCCTGTCACTCTGGTTAAAGTGTTATAAAAAAAAAAAAAGGCTGTTGGGGGCTAGGGAGTATCGAGTTGATCATTATACATGAAGAAATAACCAATTTCATCGTTTGGTTTATGTTTTACACGCGTTTTAAATTTTATTGCCGAAATCGCTTTTTCTCGCCGAGATAAGCACGTTTTCTGAAATGCCGCTCTCCCGTCACTCTGGTTAAAGTGTTATGAAAAAAAAGGCTGTTGGGGGCTAGGGAGTATCGAGTTGATCATTATACATGAAGAAATAACCAATTTCATCGTTTGGTTTATGTTTTACACGCGTTTTAAATTTTATTGCCGAAATCGCTTTTTCTCGCCGAGATAAGCACGTTTTCTGAAATGCCGCTCTCCCGTCACTATGGTTAAAGTGTTATGAAAAAAAAGGCTGTTGGGGGCTAGGGAGTATCGAGTTGATCATTATACATGAAGAAATAACCAATTTCATCGTTTGGTTTATGTTTTACACGCGTTTTAAATTTTATTGCTGAAATCGCTTTTTCTCGCCGAGATAAGCACGTTTTCTGAAATGCCGCTCTCCCGTCCCTCTGGTTAAAGTGTTATGAAAAAAAAGGCTGTTGGGGGCTAGGGAGTATCGAGTTGATCATTATACATGAAGAAATAACCAATTTCATCGTTTGGTTTATGTTTTACACGCGTTTTAAATTTTATTGCCGAAATCGCTTTTTCTCGCCGAGATAAGCACGTTTTCTGAAATGCCGCTCTCCCGTCACTCTGGTTAAAGTGTTTTGAAAAAAAAGGCTGTTGGGGGCTAGGGAGTATCGAGTTGATCATTATACATGAAGAAATAACCAATTTCATCGTTTGGTTTATGTTATACACGCGTTTTAAATTTTATTGCCGAAATCGCTTTTTCTCGCCGAGATAAGCACGTTTTCTGAAATGCCGCTTCCCGTCACTCTGGTTAAAATGTTATGAAAAAAAAGGCTGTTGGGGGCTAGGGAGTATCGAGTTGATCATTATACATGAAGAAATAACCAATTTCATCGTTTGGTTTATGTTTTACACGCGTTTTAAATTTTATTGCCGAAATCGCTTTTTCTCGCCGAGATAAGCACGTTTTCTGAAATGCCGCTCTCCCGTCACTCTGGTTAAAGTGTTGTGAAAAAAAAGGCTGTTGGGGGCTAGGGAGTATCGAGTTGATCATTATACATGAAGAAATAACCAATTTCATCGTTTGGTTTATGTTTTACACGCTGCTGAGCTCCAGCTGGAAGTGTAAAAAGAACCGGATTGGTTAAAAAAAGAACCGGGCTGGTTAAAAAAAGAACCGGGCGACCCGGTAAAATTGCTTAGCCGGGGCTCTGGAAGCCTAACACGGCGTGATCTTGTCCAAAAAGCCGCTGCTGAGCTCCAGCTGGAAGTGTAAAAAGAACCGGGCTGGTTAAAAAAAGAACCGGGCGACCCGGTAAAATTGCTTAGCCGGGGCTCTGGAAGCCTAACACGGCGTGATCTTGTCCAAAAAGCCGCTGCTGAGCTCCAGCTGGAAGTGTAAAAAGAACCGGGCTGGTTAAAAAAAAGAACCGGGCGACCCGGTAAAATTGCTTAGCCGGGGCTCTGGAAGCCTAACACGGCGTGATCTTGTCCAAAAAGCCGCTGCTGAGCTCCAGCTGGAAGTGTAAAAAGAACCGGGCTGGTTAAAAAAAGAACCGGGCGACCCGGTAAAATTGCTTAGCCGGGGCTCTGGAAGCCTAACACGGCGTGATCTTGTCCAAAAAGCCGCTGCTGAGCTCCAGCTGGAAGTGTAAAAAGAACCGGGCTGGTTAAAAAAAAGAACCGGGCAGGCCGGTAAAATTGCTTAGCCGGGGCTCTGGAAGCCTAACACGGCGTGATCTTGTCCAAAAAGCCGCTCGTGAGCTCCAGCTGGAAGTGTAAAAAGAACCGGGCTGGTTCAAAAAAAGAACCGGGCGGCCCGGTAGAATTGCTTAGCCGAGGTCCTGGAAGCCTAACCCGGCGTGATCTTGCGCCAAAAGCCGCTGCTGAGTTCCAGCTGGAAGTGTAAAAAGAACCGGGCTGGTTCAAAAAAAGAACCGGGCGGCCCGGTAAAATTGCTTAGCCGGGGTCCTGGAAGCCTAACGCGGCGTGATCTTGCCCGAAAGTCGGCCTCTATACTTCCATATTAGGTACCAGGCGGTCAGAGCCAACTTGGCGAAAATTTTCTAAGTGCCCACGGCTCTGCGTGGATTGTGCGTCCGACCCGCGCCGGTTCTCCAGCCGGCCTGAAATAACGCAAAACCAGCCTCTCCCCCTGGAGCTCACAGCCAAAGGCGAAACTTTTCTAAGTGCCTACGGCTCTGCGGGCTTTTGAGTCCGCCCCGCGCCGGTTCGTCGGTCGGCCTCAAAAAGCGAAAAATCAGCCTCTCTCCCTGGAGCTCGACTCGAGTTGATCATTATACATGAAGAAATAACCACTTTCATCGTTTGGTTTATGTTTTACACGCGTTTTAAATTTTATTGCCGAAATCGCTTTTTCTCGCCGAGATAAGCACGTTTTCTGAAATGCCGCTCTCCCGTCACTCTGGTTAAAGTGTTATGAAAAAAAAGGCTTTTGGGGGCTAGGGAGTATCGAGTTGATCATTATACATGAACAAATAACAAATTTCATCGTTTGGTTTATGTTTTACACGCGTTTTAAATTTTATTGCCGAAATCGCTTTTTCTCGCCGAGATAAGCACGTTTTCTGAAATGCCGCTCTCCCGTCACTCTGGTTAAAGTGTTATGAAAAAAAAGGCTGTTGGGGGCTAGGGAGTATCGAGTTGATCATTATACATGAAGAAATGACCAATTTCATCGTTTGGTTTATGTTTTACACGCGTTTTAAATTTTATTGCCGAAATTGCTTTTTCTCGCCGAGATAAGCACGTTTTCTAAAATGCCGCTCTCCCGTCACTCTGGTTAAAGTGTTATGAAAAAAAAGGCTGTTGGGGGCTAGGGAGTATCGAGTTGATCATTATACATGAAGAAATACCCAATTTCATTGTTTGGTTTATGTTTTACACGCGTTTTAAATTTTATTGCCGAAATCGCTTTTTTCTCGCTGAGATAAGCACGTTTTCTGAAATGCCGCTCTCCCGTCACTCTGGTTAAAGTGTTATGAAAAAAAAGGCTGTTGGGGGCTAGGGAGTATCGAGTTGATCATTATACATGAAGAAATAACCAATTTCATCGTTTGGTTTATGTTTTACACGCGTTTTAAATTTTATTGCCGAAATCGCTTTTTCTCGCCGAGATAAGCACGTTTTCTGAAATGCCGCTCTCCCGTCACTCTGGTTAAAGTGTTATGAAAAAAAAGGCTGTTGGGGGCTAGGGAGTATCGAGTTGATCATTATACATGAAGAAATAACCAATTTCATCGTTTGGTTTATGTTTTACACGCGTTTTAAATTTTATTGCCGAAATCGCTTTTTCTCGCCGAGATAAGCACGTTTTCTGAAATGCCGCTCTCCCGTCACTCTGGTTAAAGTGTTGTGAAAAAAAAGGCTGTTGGGGGCTAGGGAGTATCGAGTTGATCATTATACATGAAGAAATAACCAATTTCATCGTTTGGTTTATGTCTTACACGCGTTTTAAATTTTATTGCCGAAATCGCTTTTTCTCGCCGAGATAAGCACGTTTTCTGAAATGCCGCTCTCCCGTCACTCTGGTTAAAGTGTTATGAAAAAAAAGGCTGTTGGGGGCTAGGGAGTATCGAGTTGATCATTATACATGAAGAAATAACCAATTTCATCGTTTGGTTTATGTTTTACACGCGTTTTAAATTTTATTGCCAAAATCGCTTTTTCTCGCCGAGATAAGCACGTTTTCTGAAATGCCGCTCTCCCGTCACTCTGGTTAAAGTGTTATGAAAAAAAAGGCTGTTGGGGGCTAGGGAGTATCGAGTTGATCATTATACATGAAGAAATAACCAATTTCATCGTTTGGTTTATGTTTTACACGCGTTTTAAATTTTATTGCCGAAATCGCTTTTTCTCGCCGAGATAAGCACGTTTTCTGAAATGCCGCTCTCCCGTCACTCTGGTTAAAGTGTTATGAAAAAAAAGGCTGTTGGGGGCTAGGGAGTATCGAGTTGATCATTATACATGAAGAAATAACCAATTTCATCGTTTGGTTTATGTTTTACACGCGTTTTAAATTTTATTGCCGAAATCGCTTTTTCTCGCCGAGATAAGCACGTTTTCTGAAATGCCGCTCTCCCGTCACTCTGGTTAAAGTGTTATGAAAAAAAAGGCTGTTGGGGGCTAGGGAGTATCGAGTTGATCATTATACATGAAGAAATAACCAATTTCATCGTTTGGTTTATGTTTTACACGCGTTTTAAATTTTATTGCCGAAATCGCTTTTTCTCGCCGAGATAAGCACGTTTTCTGAAATGCCGCTCTCCCGTCACTCTGGTTAAAGTGTTATGAAAAAAAAGGCTGTTGGGGGCTAGGGAGTATCGAGTTGATCATTATACATGAAGAAATAACCAATTTCATCGTTTGGTTTATGTTTTACACGCGTTTTAAATTTTATTGCCGAAATCGCTTTTTCTCGCCGAGATAAGCACGTTTTCTGAAATGCCGCTCTCCCGTCACTCTGGTTAAAGTGTTATGAAAAAAAAGGCTGTTGGGGGCTAGGGAGTATCGAGTTGATCATTATACATGAAGAAATAACCAATTTCATCGTTTGGTTTATGTTTTACACGCGTTTTAAATTTTATTGCCGAAATCGCTTTTTCTCGCCGAGATAAGCACGTTTTCTGAAATGCCGCTCTCCCGTCACTCTGGTTAAAGTGTTATGAAAAAAAAGGCTGTTGGGGGCTAGGGAGTATCGAGTTGATCATTATACATGAAGAAATAACCAATTTCATCGTTTGGTTTATGTTTTACACGCGTTTTAAATTTTATTGCCGAAATCGCTTTTTCTCGCCGAGATAAGCACGTTTTCTGAAATGCCGCTCTCCCGTCACTCTGGTTAAAGTGTTATGAAAAAAAAGGCTGTTGGGGGCTAGGGAGTATCGAGTTGATCATTATACATGAAGAAATAACCAATTTCATCGTTTGGTTTATGTTTTACACGCGTTTTAAATTTTATTGCCGAAATCGCTTTTTCTCGCCGAGATAAGCACGTTTTCTGAAATGCCGCTCTCCCGTCACTCTGGTTAAAGTGTTATGAAAAAAAAGGCTGTTGGGGGCTAGGGAGTATCGAGTTGATCATTATACATGAAGAAATAACCAATTTCATCGTTTGGTTTATGTTTTACACGCGTTTTAAATTTTATTGCCGAAATCGCTTTTTCTCGCCGAGATAAGCACGTTTTCTGAAATGCCGCTCTCCCGTCACTCTGGTTAAAGTGTTATGAAAAAAAAGGCTGTTGGGGGCTAGGGAGTATCGAGTTGATCATTATACATGAAGAAATAACCAATTTCATCGTTTGGTTTATGTTTTACACGCGTTTTAAATTTTATTGCCGAAATCGCTTTTTCTCGCCGAGATAAGCACGTTTTCTGAAATGCCGCTCTCCCGTCACTCTGGTTAAAGTGTTATGAAAAAAAAGGCTGTTGGGGGCTAGGGAGTATCGAGTTGATCATTATACATGAAGAAATAACCAATTTCATCGTTTGGTTTATGTTTTACACGCGTTTTAAATTTTATTGCTGAAATCGCTTTTTCTCGCCGAGATAAGCACGTTTTCTGAAATGCCGCTCTCCCGTCACTCTGGTTAAAGTATTATGAAAAAAAAGGCTGTTGGGGGCTAGGGAGTATCGAGTTGATCATTATACATGAAGAAATAACCAATTTCATCGTTTGGTTTATGTTTTACACGCGTTTTAAATTTTATTGCCGAAATCGCTTTTTCTCGCCGAGATAAGCACGTTTTCTGAAATGCCGCTCTCCCGTCACTCTGGTTAAAGTGTTATGAAAAAAAAGGCTGTTGGGGGCTAGGGAGTATCGAGTTGATCATTATACATGAAGAAATAACCAATTTCATCGTTTGGTTTATGTTTTACACGCGTTTTAAATTTTATTGCCGAAATCGCTTTTTCTCGCCGAGATAAGCACGTTTTCTGAAATGCCGCTCTCCCGTCACTCTGGTTAAAGTGTTATGAAAAAAAAGGCTGTTGGGGGCTAGGGAGTATCGAGTTGATCATTATACATGAAGAAATAACCAATTTCATCGTTTGGTTTATGTTTTACACGTGTTTTAAATTTTATTGCCGAAATCGCTTTTTCTCGCCGAGATAAGCACGTTTTCTGAAATGCCGCTCTCCCGTCACTCTGGTTAAAGTGTTATGGAAAAAAAGGCTGTTGGGGGCCAGGGAGTATCGAGTTGATCATTATACATGAAGAAATAACCAATTTCATCGTTTGGTTTATGTTTTACACGCGTTTTAAATTTTATTGCCGAAATCGCTTTTTCTCGCCGAGATAAGCACGTTTTCTGAAATGCCGCTCTCCCGTCACTCTGGTTAAAGTGTTATGAAAAAAAAGGCTGTTGGGGGCTAGGGAGTATCGAGTTGATCATTATACATGAAGAAATAACCAATTTCATCGTTTGGTTTATGTTTTACACGCGTTTTAAATTTTATTGCCGAAATCGCTTTTTCTCGCCGAGATAAGCACGTTTTCTGAAATGCCGCTCTCCCGTCACTCTGGTTAAAGTGTTATGAAAAAAAAGGCTGTTGGGGGCTAGGGAGTATCGAGTTGATCATTATACATGAAGAAATAACCAATTTCATCGTTTGGTTTATGTTTTACACGTGTTTTAAATTTTATTGCCGAAATCGCTTTTTCTCGCCGAGATAAGCACGTTTTCTGAAATGCCGCTCTCCCGTCACTCTGGTTAAAGTGTTATGGAAAAAAAGGCTGTTGGGGGCCAGGGAGTATCGAGTTGATCATTATACATGAAGAAATAACCAATTTCATCGTTTGGTTTATGTTTTACACGCGTTTTAAATTTTATTGCCGAAATCGCTTTTTCTCGCCGAGATAAGCACGTTTTCTGAAATGCCGCTCTCCCGTCACTCTGGTTAAAGTGTTATGAAAAAAAAGGCTGTTGGGGGCTAGGGAGTATCGAGTTGATCATTATACATGAAGAAATAACCAATTTCATCGTTTGGTTTATGTTTTACACGCGTTTTAAATTTTATTGCCGAAATCGCTTTTTCTCGCCGAGATAAGCACGTTTTCTGAAATGCCGCTCTCCCGTCACTCTGGTTAAAGTGTTGTGAAAAAAAAGGCTGTTGGGGGCTAGGGAGTATCGAGTTGATCATTATACATGAAGAAATAACCAATTTCATCGTTTGGTTTATGTTTTACACGCGTTTTAAATTTTATTGCCGAAATCGCTTTTTCTCGCCGAGATAAGCACGTTTTCTGAAATGCCGCTCTCCCGTCACTCTGGTTAAAGTGTTATGAAAAAAAAGGCTGTTGGGGGCTAGGGAGTATCGAGTTGATCATTTTACATGAAGAAATAACCAATTTCATCGTTTGGTTTATGTTTTACACGCGTTTTAAATTTTATTGCCAAAATCGCCTTTTCTCGCCGAGATAAGCACGTTTTCTGAAATGCCGCTCTCCCGTCACTCCGGTTAAAGTTTTATGAAAAAAAAGGCTGTTGGGGGCTAGGGAGTATCGAGTTGATCATTATACATGAAGAAATAACCAATTTCATCGTTTGGTTTATGTTTTACACGCGTTTTAAATTTTATTGCCGAAATCGCTTTTTCTCGCCGAGATAAGCACGTTTTCTGAAATGCCGCTCTCCCGTCACTCTGGTTAAAGTGTTATGAAAAAAAAGGCTGTTGGGGGCTAGGGAGTATCGAGTTGATCATTATACATGAAGAAATAACCAATTTCATCGTTTGGTTTATGTTTTACACGCGTTTTAAATTTTATTGCCGAAATCGCTTTTTCTCGCCGAGATAAGCACGTTTTCTGAAATGCCGCTCTCCCGTCACTCTGGTTAAAGTGTTATGAAAAAAAAGGCTGTTGGGGGCTAGGGAGTATCGAGTTGATCATTATACATGAAGAAATAACCAATTTCATCGTTTGGTTTATGTTTTACACGCGTTTTAAATTTTATTGCCGAAATCGCTTTTTCTCGCCGAGATAAGCACGTTTTCTGAAATGCCGCTCTCCCGTCACTCTGGTTAAAGTGTTATAAAAAAAAAGGCTGTTGGGGGCTAGGGAGTATCGAGTTGATCATTATACATGAAGAAATAACCAATTTCATCGTTTGGTTTATGTTTTACACGCGTTTTAAATTTTATTGCCGAAATTGCTTTTTCTCGCCGAGATAAGCACGTTTTCTGAAATGCCGCTCTCCCGTCACTCTGGTTAAAGTGTTATGAAAAAAAAGGCTGTTGGGGGCTAGGGAGTATCGAGTTGATCATTATACATGAAGAAATAACCAATTTCATCGTTTGGTTTATGTTTTACACGCGTTTTAAATTTTATTGCCGAAATCGCTTTTTCTCGCCGAGATAAGCACGTTTTCTGAAATGCCGCTCTCCCGTCACTCTGGTTAAAGTGTTATGAAAAAAAAGGCTGTTGGGGGCTAGGGAGTATCGAGTTGATCATTATACATGAAGAAATAACCAATTTCATCGTTTGGTTTATGTTTTACACGCGTTTTAAATTTTATTGCCGAAATCGCTTTTTCTCGCCGAGATAAGCACGTTTTCTGAAATGCCGCTCTCCCGTCACTCTGGTTAAAGTGTTATGAAAAAAAAGGCTGTTGGGGGCTAGGGAGTATCGAGTTGATCATTATACATGAAGAAATAACCAATTTCATCGTTTGGTTTATGTTTTACACGCGTTTTAAATTTTATTGCCGAAATCGCTTTTTCTCGCCGAGATAAGCACGTTTTCTGAAATGCCGCTCTCCCGTCACTCTGGTTAAAGTGTTATGAAAAAAAAGGCTGTTGGGGGCTAGGGAGTATCGAGTTGATCATTATACATGAAGAAATAACCAATTTCATCGTTTGGTTTATGTTTTACACGCGTTTTAAATTTTATTGCCGAAATCGCTTTTTCTCGCCGAGATAAGCACGTTTTCTGAAATGCCGCTCTCCCGTCACTCTGGTTAAAGTGTTATAAAAAAAAAGGCTGTTGGGGGCTAGGGAGTATCGAGTTGATCATTATACATGAAGAAATAACCAATTTCATCGTTTGGTTTATGTTTTACACGCGTTTTAAATTTTATTGCCGAAATCGCTTTTTCTCGCCGAGATAAGCACGTTTTCTGAAATGCCGCTCTCCCGTCACTCTGGTTAAAGTGTTATGAAAAAAAAGGCTGTTGGGGGCTAGGGAGTATCGAGTTGATCATTATACATGAAGAAATAACCAATTTCATCGTTTGGTTTATGTTTTACACGCGTTTTAAATTTTATTGCCGAAATCGCTTTTTCTCGCCGAGATAAGCACGTTTTCTGAAATGCCGCTCTCCCGTCACTCTGGTTAAAGTGTTATGAAAAAAAAGGCTGTTGGGGGCTAGGGAGTATCGAGTTGATCATTATACATGAAGAAATAACCAATTTCATCGTTTGGTTTATGTTTTACACGCGTTTTAAATTTTATTGCCGAAATCGCTTTTTCTCGCCGAGATAAGCACGTTTTCTGAAATGCCGCTCTCCCGTCACTCTGGTTAAAGTGTTATAAAAAAAAAGGCTGTTGGGGGCTAGGGAGTATCGAGTTGATCATTATACATGAAGAAATAACCAATTTCATCGTTTGGTTTATGTTTTACACGCGTTTTAAATTTTATTGCCGAAATCGCTTTTTCTCGCCGAGATAAGCACGTTTTCTGAAATGCCGCTCTCCCGTCACTCTGGTTAAAGTGTTATGAAAAAAAAGGCTGTTGGGGGATAGGGAGTATCGAGTTGATCATTATACATGAAGAAATAACCAATTTCATCGTTTGGTTTATGTTTTACACGCGTTTTAAATTTTATTGCCGAAATCGCTTTTTCTCGCCGAGATAAGCACGTTTTCTGAAATGCCGCTCTCCCGTCACTCTGGTTAAAGTGTTATAAAAAAAAAGGCTGTTGGGGGCTAGGGAGTATCGAGTTGATCATTATACATGAAGAAATAACCAATTTCATCGTTTGGTTTATGTTTTACACGCGTTTTAAATTTTATTGCCGAAATCGCTTTTTCTCGCCGAGATAAGCACGTTTTCTGAAATGCCGCTCTCCCGTCACTCTGGTTAAAGTGTTATGAAAAAAAAGGCTGTTGGGGGCTAGGGAGTATCGAGTTGATCATTATACATGAAGAAATAACCAATTTCATCGTTTGGTTTATGTTTTACACGCGTTTTAAATTTTATTGCCGAAATCGCTTTTTCTCGCCGAGATAAGCACGTTTTCTGAAATGCCGCTCTCCCGTCACTCTGGTTAAAGTGTTATGAAAAAAAAGGCTGTTGGGGGCTAGGGAGTATCGAGTTGATCATTATACATGAAGAAATAACCAATTTCATCGTTTGGTTTATGTTTTACACGCGTTTTAAATTTTATTGCCGAAATCGCTTTTTCTCGCCGAGATAAGCACGTTTTCTGAAATGCCGCTCTCCCGTCACTCTGGTTAAAGTGTTATGAAAAAAAAGGCTGTTGGGGGCTAGGGAGTATCGAGTTGATCATTATACATGAAGAAATAACCAATTTCATCGTTTGGTTTATGTTTTACACGCGTTTTAAATTTTATTGCCGAAATCGCTTTTTCTCGCCGAGATAAGCACGTTTTCTGAAATGCCGCTCTCCCGTCACTCTGGTTAAAGTGTTATAAAAAAAAAGGCTGTTGGGGGCTAGGGAGTATCGAGTTGATCATTATACATGAAGAAATAACCAATTTCATCGTTTGGTTTATGTTTTACACGCGTTTTAAATTTTATTGCCGAAATCGCTTTTTCTCGCCGAGATAAGCACGTTTTCTGAAATGCCGCTCTCCCGTCACTCTGGTTAAAGTGTTATGAAAAAAAAGGCTGTTGGGGGCTAGGGAGTATCGAGTTGATCATTATACATGAAGAAATAACCAATTTCATCGTTTGGTTTATGTTTTACACGCGTTTTAAATTTTATTGCCGAAATCGCTTTTTCTCGCCGAGATAAGCACGTTTTCTGAAATGCCGCTCTCCCGTCACTCTGGTTAAAGTGTTATGAAAAAAAAGGCTGTTGGGGGCTAGGGAGTATCGAGTTGATCATTATACATGAAGAAATAACCAATTTCATCGTTTGGTTTATGTTTTACACGCGTTTTAAATTTTATTGCCGAAATCGCTTTTTCTCGCCGAGATAAGCACGTTTTCTGAAATGCCGCTCTCCCGTCACTCTGGTTAAAGTGTTATAAAAAAAAAGGCTGTTGGGGGCTAGGGAGTATCGAGTTGATCATTATACATGAAGAAATAACCAATTTCATCGTTTGGTTTATGTTTTACACGCGTTTTAAATTTTATTGCCGAAATCGCTTTTTCTCGCCGAGATAAGCACGTTTTCTGAAATGCCGCTCTCCCGTCACTCTGGTTAAAGTGTTATGAAAAAAAAGGCTGTTGGGGGATAGGGAGTATCGAGTTGATCATTATACATGAAGAAATAACCAATTTCATCGTTTGGTTTATGTTTTACACGCGTTTTAAATTTTATTGCCGAAATCGCTTTTTCTCGCCGAGATAAGCACGTTTTCTGAAATGCCGCTCTCCCGTCACTCTGGTTAAAGTGTTATGAAAAAAAAGGCTGTTGGGGGCTAGGGAGTATCGAGTTGATCATTATACATGAAGAAATAACCAATTTCATCGTTTGGTTTATGTTTTACACGCGTTTTAAATTTTATTGCCGAAATCGCTTTTTCTCGCCGAGATAAGCACGTTTTCTGAAATGCCGCTCTCCCGTCACTCTGGTTAAAGTGTTATGAAAAAAAAGGCTGTTGGGGGCTAGGGAGTATCGAGTTGATCATTATACATGAAGAAATAACCAATTTCATCGTTTGGTTTATGTTTTACACGCGTTTTAAATTTTATTGCCGAAATCGCTTTTTCTCGCCGAGATAAGCACGTTTTCTGAAATGCCGCTCTCCCGTCACTCTGGTTAAAGTGTTATGAAAAAAAAGGCTGTTGGGGGCTAGGGAGTATCGAGTTGATCATTATACATGAAGAAATAACCAATTTCATCGTTTGGTTTATGTTTTACACGCGTTTTAAATTTTATTGCCGAAATCGCTTTTTCTCGCCGAGATAAGCACGTTTTCTGAAATGCCGCTCTCCCGTCACTCTGGTTAAAGTGTTATGAAAAAAAAGGCTGTTGGGGGCTAGGGAGTATCGAGTTGATCATTATACATGAAGAAATAACCAATTTCATCGTTTGGTTTATGTTTTACACGCGTTTTAAATTTTATTGCCGAAATCGCTTTTTCTCGCCGAGATAAGCACGTTTTCTGAAATGCCGCTCTCCCGTCACTCTGGTTAAAGTGTTGTGAAAAAAAAGGCTGTTGGGGGCTAGGGAGTATCGAGTTGATCATTATACATGAAGAAATAACCAATTTCATCGTTTGGTTTATGTTTTACACGCGTTTTAAATTTTATTGCCGAAATCGCTTTTTCTCGCCGAGATAAGCACGTTTTCTGAAATGCCGCTCTCCCGTCACTCTGGTTAAAGTGTTATGAAAAAAAAGGCTGTTGGGGGCTAGGGAGTATCGAGTTGATCATTTTACATGAAGAAATAACCAATTTCATCGTTTGGTTTATGTTTTACACGTGTTTTAAATTTTATTGCCAAAATCGCTTTTTCTCGCCGAGATAAGCACGTTTTCTGAAATGCCGCTCTCCCGTCACTCCGGTTAAAGTTTTATGAAAAAAAAGGCTGTTGGGGGCTAGGGAGTATCGAGTTGATCATTATACATGAAGAAATAACCAATTTCATCGTTTGGTTTATGTTTTACACGCGTTTTAAATTTTATTGCCGAAATCGCTTTTTCTCGCCGAGATAAGCACGTTTTCTGAAATGCCGCTCTCCCGTCACTCTGGTTAAAGTGTTATGAAAAAAAAGGCTGTTGGGGGCTAGGGAGTATCGAGTTGATCATTATACATGAAGAAATAACCAATTTCATCGTTTGGTTTATGTTTTACACGCGTTTTAAATTTTATTGCCGAAATCGCTTTTTCTCGCCGAGATAAGCACGTTTTCTGAAATGCCGCTCTCCCGTCACTCTGGTTAAAGTGTTATGAAAAAAAAGGCTGTTGGGGGCTAGGGAGTATCGAGTTGATCATTATACATGAAGAAATAACCAATTTCATCGTTTGGTTTATGTTTTACACGCGTTTTAAATTTCATTGCCGAAATCGCTTTTTCTCGCCGAGATAAGCACGTTTTCTGAAATGCCGCTCTCCCGTCACTCTGGTTAAAGTGTTATAAAAAAAAAGGCTGTTGGGGGCTAGGGAGTATCGAGTTGATCATTATACATGAAGAAATAACCAATTTCATCGTTTGGTTTATGTTTTACACGCGTTTTAAATTTTATTGCCGAAATCGCTTTTTCTCGCCGAGATAAGCACGTTTTCTGAAATGCCGCTCTCCCGTCACTCTGGTTAAAGTGTTGTGAAAAAAAAGGCTGTTGGGGGCTAGGGAGTATCGAGTTGATCATTATACATGAAGAAATAACCAATTTCATCGTTTGGTTTATGTTTTACACGCGTTTTAAATTTTATTGCCGAAATCGCTTTTTCTCGCCGAGATAAGCACGTTTTCTGAAATGCCGCTCTCCCGTCACTCTGGTTAAAGTGTTATGAAAAAAAAGGCTGTTGGGGGCTAGGGAGTATCGAGTTGATCATTATACATGAAGAAATGACCAATTTCATCGTTTGGTTTATGTTTTACACGCGTTTTAAATTTTATTGCCGAAATCGCTTTTTCTCGCCGAGATAAGCACGTTTTCTGAAATGCCGCTCTCCCGTCACTCTGGTTAAAGTGTTATGAAAAAAAAGGCTGTTGGGGGCTAGGGAGTATCGAGTTGATCATTATACATGAAGAAATAACCAATTTCATCGTTTGGTTTATGTTTTACACGCGTTTTAAATTTTATTGCCGAAATCGCTTTTTCTCGCCGAGATAAGCACGTTTTCTGAAATGCCGCTCTCCCGTCACTCTGGTTAAAGTGTTATGAAAAAAAAGGCTGTTGGGGACTAGGGAGTATCGAGTTGATCATTATACATGAAGAAATAACCAATTTCATCGTTTGGTTTATGTTTTACACGCGTTTTAAATTTTATTGCTGAAATCGCTTTTTCTCGCCGAGATAAGCACGTTTTCTGAAATGCCGCTCTCCCGTCACTCTGGCTAAAGTGTTATGAAAAAAAAGGCTGTTGGGGGCTAGGGAGTATCGAGTTGATCATTATACATGAAGAAATAACCAATTTCATCGTTTGGTTTATGTTTTACACGCGTTTTAAATTTTATTGCCGAAATCGCTTTTTCTCGCCGAGATAAGCACGTTTTCTGAAATGCCGCTCTCCCGTCACTCTGGTTAAAGTGTTATAAAAAAAAAAGGCTGTTGGGGGCTAGGGAGTATTGAGTTGATCATTATACATGAAGAAATAACCAATTTCATCGTTTGGTTTATGTTTTACACGCGTTTTAAATTTTATTGCCGAAATCGCTTTTTCTCGCCGAGATAAGCACGTTTTCTGAAATGCCGCTCTCCCGTCACTCTGGTTAAAGTGTCATGAAAAAAAAGGCTGTTGGGGGCTAGGGAGTATCGAGTTGATCATTATACATGAAGAAATAACCAATTTCATCGTTTGGTTTATGTTTTACACGTGTTTTAAATTTTATTGCCGAAATCGCTTTTTCTCGCCGAGATAAGCACGTTTTCTGAAATGCCGCTCTCCCGTCACTCTGGTTAAAGTGTTATGGAAAAAAAGGCTGTTGGGGGCTAGGGAGTATCGAGTTGATCATTATACATGAAGAAATAACCAATTTCATCGTTTGGTTTATGTTTTACACGCGTTTTAAATTTTATTGCCGAAATCGCTTTTTCTTGCCGAGATAAGCACGTTTTCTGAAATGCCGCTCTCCCGTCACTCTGGTTAAAGTGTTATGAAAAAAAAGGCTGTTGGGGGCTAGGGAGTATCGAGTTGATCATTATACATGAAGAAATAACCAATTTCATCGTTTGGTTTATGTTTTACACGCGTTTTAAATTTTATTGCCGAAATCGCTTTTTCTCGCCGAGATAAGCACGTTTTCTGAAATGCCGCTCTCCCGTCACTCTGGTTAAAGTGTTGTGAAAAAAAAGGCTGTTGGGGGCTAGGGAGTATCGAGTTGATCATTATACATGAAGAAATAACCAATTTCATCGTTTGGTTTATGTTTTACACGCGTTTTAAATTTTATTGCCGAAATCGCTTTTTCTCGCCGAGATAAGCACGTTTTCTGAAATGCCGCTCTCCCGTCACTCTGGTTAAAGTGTTATGAAAAAAAAGGCTGTTGGGGGCTAGGGAGTATCGAGTTGATCATTTTACATGAAGAAATAACCAATTTCATCGTTTGGTTTATGTTTTACACGCGTTTTAAATTTTATTGCCAAAATCGCTTTTTCTCGCCGAGATAAGCACGTTTTCTGAAATGCCGCTCTCCCGTCACTCCGGTTAAAGTTTTATGGAAAAAAAGGCTGTTGGGGGCTAGGGAGTATCGAGTTGATCATTATACATGAAGAAATAACCAATTTCATCGTTTGGTTTATGTTTTACACGCGTTTTAAATTTTATTGCCGAAATCGCTTTTTCTCGCCGAGATAAGCACGTTTTCTGAAATGCCGCTCTCCCGTCACTCTGGTTAAAGTGTTATGAAAAAAAAGGCTGTTGGGGGCTAGGGAGTATCGAGTTGATCATTATACATGAAGAAATAACCAATTTCATCGTTTGGTTTATGTTTTACACGCGTTTTAAATTTTATTGCCGAAATCGCTTTTTCTCGCCGAGATAAGCACGTTTTCTGAAATGCCGCTCTCCCGTCACTCTGGTTAAAGTGTTATGAAAAAAAAGGCTGTTGGGGGCTAGGGAGTATCGAGTTGATCATTATACATGAAGAAATAACCAATTTCATCGTTTGGTTTATGTTTTACACGCGTTTTAAATTTTATTGCCGAAATCGCTTTTTCTCGCCGAGATAAGCACGTTTTCTGAAATGCCGCTCTCCCGTCACTCTGGTTAAAGTGTTATAAAAAAAAAGGCTGTTGGGGGCTAGGGAGTATCGAGTTGATCATTATACATGAAGAAATAACCAATTTCATCGTTTGGTTTATGTTTTACACGCGTTTTAAATTTTATTGCCGAAATTGCTTTTTCTCGCCGAGATAAGCACGTTTTCTGAAATGCCGCTCTCCCGTCACTCTGGTTAAAGTGTTATGAAAAAAAAGGCTGTTGGGGGCTAGGGAGTATCGAGTTGATCATTATACATGAAGAAATAACCAATTTCATCGTTTGGTTTATGTTTTACACGCGTTTTAAATTTTATTGCCGAAATCGCTTTTTCTCGCCGAGATAAGCACGTTTTCTGAAATGCCGCTCTCCCGTCACTCTGGTTAAAGTGTTATGAAAAAAAAGGCTGTTGGGGGCTAGGGAGTATCGAGTTGATCATTATACATGAAGAAATAACCAATTTCATCGTTTGGTTTATGTTTTACACGCGTTTTAAATTTTATTGCCGAAATCGCTTTTTCTCGCCGAGATAAGCACGTTTTCTGAAATGCCGCTCTCCCGTCACTCTGGTTAAAGTGTTATGAAAAAAAAGGCTGTTGGGGGCTAGGGAGTATCGAGTTGATCATTATACATGAAGAAATAACCAATTTCATCGTTTGGTTTATGTTTTACACGCGTTTTAAATTTTATTGCCGAAATCGCTTTTTCTCGCCGAGATAAGCACGTTTTCTGAAATGCCGCTCTCCCGTCACTCTGGTTAAAGTGTTATGAAAAAAAAGGCTGTTGGGGGCTAGGGAGTATCGAGTTGATCATTATACATGAAGAAATAACCAATTTCATCGTTTGGTTTATGTTTTACACGCGTTTTAAATTTTATTGCCGAAATCGCTTTTTCTCGCCGAGATAAGCACGTTTTCTGAAATGCCGCTCTCCCGTCACTCTGGTTAAAGTGTTATAAAAAAAAAGGCTGTTGGGGGCTAGGGAGTATCGAGTTGATCATTATACATGAAGAAATAACCAATTTCATCGTTTGGTTTATGTTTTACACGCGTTTTAAATTTTATTGCCGAAATCGCTTTTTCTCGCCGAGATAAGCACGTTTTCTGAAATGCCGCTCTCCCGTCACTCTGGTTAAAGTGTTATGAAAAAAAAGGCTGTTGGGGGCTAGGGAGTATCGAGTTGATCATTATACATGAAGAAATAACCAATTTCATCGTTTGGTTTATGTTTTACACGCGTTTTAAATTTTATTGCCGAAATCGCTTTTTCTCGCCGAGATAAGCACGTTTTCTGAAATGCCGCTCTCCCGTCACTCTGGTTAAAGTGTTATGAAAAAAAAGGCTGTTGGGGGCTAGGGAGTATCGAGTTGATCATTATACATGAAGAAATAACCAATTTCATCGTTTGGTTTATGTTTTACACGCGTTTTAAATTTTATTGCCGAAATCGCTTTTTCTCGCCGAGATAAGCACGTTTTCTGAAATGCCGCTCTCCCGTCACTCTGGCTAAAGTGTTATGAAAAAAAAGGCTGTTGGGGGCTAGGGAGTATCGAGTTGATCATTATACATGAAGAAATAACCAATTTCATCGTTTGGTTTATGTTTTACACGCGTTTTAAATTTTATTGCCGAAATCGCTTTTTCTCGCCGAGATAAGCACGTTTTCTGAAATGCCGCTCTCCCGTCACTCTGGTTAAAGTGTTATAAAAAAAAAAGGCTGTTGGGGGCTAGGGAGTATTGAGTTGATCATTATACATGAAGAAATAACCAATTTCATCGTTTGGTTTATGTTTTACACGCGTTTTAAATTTTATTGCCGAAATCGCTTTTTCTCGCCGAGATAAGCACGTTTTCTGAAATGCCGCTCTCCCGTCACTCTGGTTAAAGTGTCATGAAAAAAAAGGCTGTTGGGGGCTAGGGAGTATCGAGTTGATCATTATACATGAAGAAATAACCAATTTCATCGTTTGGTTTATGTTTTACACGTGTTTTAAATTTTATTGCCGAAATCGCTTTTTCTCGCCGAGATAAGCACGTTTTCTGAAATGCCGCTCTCCCGTCACTCTGGTTAAAGTGTTATGGAAAAAAAGGCTGTTGGGGGCTAGGGAGTATCGAGTTGATCATTATACATGAAGAAATAACCAATTTCATCGTTTGGTTTATGTTTTACACGCGTTTTAAATTTTATTGCCGAAATCGCTTTTTCTCGCCGAGATAAGCACGTTTTCTGAAATGCCGCTCTCCCGTCACTCTGGTTAAAGTGTTATGAAAAAAAAGGCTGTTGGGGGCTAGGGAGTATCGAGTTGATCATTATACATGAAGAAATAACCAATTTCATCGTTTGGTTTATGTTTTACACGCGTTTTAAATTTTATTGCCGAAATCGCTTTTTCTCGCCGAGATAAGCACGTTTTCTGAAATGCCGCTCTCCCGTCACTCTGGTTAAAGTGTTGTGAAAAAAAAGGCTGTTGGGGGCTAGGGAGTATCGAGTTGATCATTATACATGAAGAAATAACCAATTTCATCGTTTGGTTTATGTTTTACACGCGTTTTAAATTTTATTGCCGAAATCGCTTTTTCTCGCCGAGATAAGCACGTTTTCTGAAATGCCGCTCTCCCGTCACTCTGGTTAAAGTGTTATGAAAAAAAAGGCTGTTGGGGGCTAGGGAGTATCGAGTTGATCATTTTACATGAAGAAATAACCAATTTCATCGTTTGGTTTATGTTTTACACGCGTTTTAAATTTTATTGCCAAAATCGCTTTTTCTCGCCGAGATAAGCACGTTTTCTGAAATGCCGCTCTCCCGTCACTCCGGTTAAAGTTTTATGGAAAAAAAGGCTGTTGGGGGCTAGGGAGAATCGAGTTGATCATTATACATGAAGAAATAACCAATTTCATCGTTTGGTTTATGTTTTACACGCGTTTTAAATTTTATTGCCGAAATCGCTTTTTCTCGCCGAGATAAGCACGTTTTCTGAAATGCCGCTCTCCCGTCACTCTGGTTAAAGTGTTATGAAAAAAAAGGCTGTTGGGGGCTAGGGAGTATCGAGTTGATCATTATACATGAAGAAATAACCAATTTCATCGTTTGGTTTATGTTTTACACGCGTTTTAAATTTTATTGCCGAAATCGCTTTTTCTCGCCGAGATAAGCACGTTTTCTGAAATGCCGCTCTCCCGTCACTCTGGTTAAAGTGTTATGAAAAAAAAGGCTGTTGGGGGCTAGGGAGTATCGAGTTGATCATTATACATGAAGAAATAACCAATTTCATCGTTTGGTTTATGTTTTACACGCGTTTTAAATTTTATTGCCGAAATCGCTTTTTCTCGCCGAGATAAGCACGTTTTCTGAAATGCCGCTCTCCCGTCACTCTGGTTAAAGTGTTGTGAAAAAAAAGGCTGTTGGGGGCTAGGGAGTATCGAGTTGATCATTATACATGAAGAAATAACCAATTTCATCGTTTGGTTTATGTTTTACACGCGTTTTAAATTTTATTGCCGAAATCGCTTTTTCTCGCCGAGATAAGCACGTTTTCTGAAATGCCGCTCTCCCGTCACTCTGGTTAAAGTGTTATGAAAAAAAAGGCTGTTGGGGGCTAGGGAGTATCGAGTTGATCATTTTACATGAAGAAATAACCAATTTCATCGTTTGGTTTATGTTTTACACGCGTTTTAAATTTTATTGCCAAAATCGCTTTTTCTCGCCGAGATAAGCACGTTTTCTGAAATGCCGCTCTCCCGTCACTCCGGTTAAAGTTTTATGAAAAAAAAGGCTGTTGGGGGCTAGGGAGTATCGAGTTGATCATTATACATGAAGAAATAACCAATTTCATCGTTTGGTTTATGTTTTACACGCGTTTTAAATTTTATTGCCGAAATCGCTTTTTCTCGCCGAGATAAGCACGTTTTCTGAAATGCCGCTCTCCCGTCACTCTGGTTAAAGTGTTATGAAAAAAAAGGCTGTTGGGGGCTAGGGAGTATCGAGTTGATCATTATACATGAAGAAATAACCAATTTCATCGTTTGGTTTATGTTTTACACGCGTTTTAAATTTTATTGCCGAAATCGCTTTTTCTCGCCGAGATAAGCACGTTTTCTGAAATGCCGCTCTCTCGTCACTCTGGTTAAAGTGTTATGAAAAAAAAGGCTGTTGGGGGCTAGGGAGTATCGAGTTGATCATTATACATGAAGAAATAACCAATTTCATCGTTTGGTTTATGTTTTACACGCGTTTTAAATTTTATTGCCGAAATCGCTTTTTCTCGCCGAGATAAGCACGTTTTCTGAAATGCCGCTCTCCCGTCACTCTGGTTAAAGTGTTATAAAAAAAAAAGGCTGTTGGGGGCTAGGGAGTATCGAGTTGATCATTATACATGAAGAAATAACCAATTTCATCGTTTGGTTTATGTTTTACACGCGTTTTAAATTTTATTGCCGAAATTGCTTTTTCTCGCCGAGATAAGCACGTTTTCTGAAATGCCGCTCTCCCGTCACTCTGGTTAAAGTGTTATGAAAAAAAAGGCTGTTGGGGGCTAGGGAGTATCGAGTTGATCATTATACATGAAGAAATAACCAATTTCATCGTTTGGTTTATGTTTTACACGCGTTTTAAATTTTATTGCCGAAATCGCTTTTTCTCGCCGAGATAAGCACGTTTTCTGAAATGCCGCTCTCCCGTCACTCTGGTTAAAGTGTTATGAAAAAAAAGGCTGTTGGGGGCTAGGGAGTATCGAGTTGATCATTATACATGAAGAAATAACCAATTTCATCGTTTGGTTTATGTTTTACACGCGTTTTAAATTTTATTGCCGAAATCGCTTTTTCTCGCCGAGATAAGCACGTTTTCTGAAATGCCGCTCTCCCGTCACTCTGGTTAAAGTGTTATGAAAAAAAAGGCTGTTGGGGGCTAGGGAGTATCGAGTTGATCATTATACATGAAGAAATAACCAATTTCATCGTTTGGTTTATGTTTTACACGCGTTTTAAATTTTATTGCCGAAATCGCTTTTTCTCGCCGAGATAAGCACGTTTTCTGAAATGCCGCTCTCCCGTCACTCTGGTTAAAGTGTTATGAAAAAAAAGGCTGTTGGGGGCTAGGGAGTATCGAGTTGATCATTATACATGAAGAAATAACCAATTTCATCGTTTGGTTTATGTTTTACACGCGTTTTAAATTTTATTGCCGAAATCGCTTTTTCTCGCCGAGATAAGCACGTTTTCTGAAATGCCGCTCTCCCGTCACTCTGGTTAAAGTGTTATAAAAAAAAAGGCTGTTGGGGGCTAGGGAGTATCGAGTTGATCATTATACATGAAGAAATAACCAATTTCATCGTTTGGTTTATGTTTTACACGCGTTTTAAATTTTATTGCCGAAATCGCTTTTTCTCGCCGAGATAAGCACGTTTTCTGAAATGCCGCTCTCCCGTCACTCTGGTTAAAGTGTTATGAAAAAAAAGGCTGTTGGGGGCTAGGGAGTATCGAGTTGATCATTATACATGAAGAAATAACCAATTTCATCGTTTGGTTTATGTTTTACACGCGTTTTAAATTTTATTGCCGAAATCGCTTTTTCTCGCCGAGATAAGCACGTTTTCTGAAATGCCGCTCTCCCGTCACTCTGGTTAAAGTGTTATGAAAAAAAAGGCTGTTGGGGGCTAGGGAGTATCGAGTTGATCATTATACATGAAGAAATAACCAATTTCATCGTTTGGTTTATGTTTTACACGCGTTTTAAATTTTATTGCCGAAATCGCTTTTTCTCGCCGAGATAAGCACGTTTTCTGAAATGCCGCTCTCCCGTCACTCTGGTTAAAGTGTTATGAAAAAAAAGGCTGTTGGGGGCTAGGGAGTATCGAGTTGATAATTATACATGAAGAAATAACCAATTTCATCGTTTGGTTTATGTTTTACACGCGTTTTAAATTTTATTGCCGAAATCGCTTTTTCTCGCCGAGATAAGCACGTTTTCTGAAATGCCGCTCTCCCGTCACTCTGGTTAAAGTGTTATGAAAAAAAAGGCTGTTGGGGGCTAGGGAGTATCGAGTTGATCATTATACATGAAGAAATAACCAATTTCATCGTTTGGTTTATGTTTTACACGCTGCTGAGCTCCAGCTGGATGTGTAAAAAGAACCGGGCTGGTTAAAAAAAGAACCGGGCGACCCGGTAAAATAGCTTAGCCGGGGCTCTGGAAGCCTAACACGGCGTGACCTTTTCCAAAAAGCCGCTGCTGAGCTCCAGCTGGAAGTGTAAAAAGAACCGGGCTGGTTAAAAAAAAGAACCGGGCGACCCTGTAAAATTGCTTAGCCGGGGCTCTGGAAGCCTAACACGGCGTGATCTTGTCCAAAAAGCCGCTGCTGAGCTCCAGCTGGAAGTGTAAAAAGAACCGGGCTGGTTAAAAAAAAGAACCGGGCGGCCCGGTAAAGTTGCCTAGCCGGGGTCCTGGAAGCCTAACCCGGCGTGATACTGTGCAAAAAGCCGCTGCTGAGCTCCAGCTGGAAGTGTAAAAAGAACCGGGCTGGTTAAAAAAAGAACCGGGCGACCCGGTAAAATTGCTTAGCCGGGGCTCTGGAAGCCTAACACGGCGTGATCTTGTCCAAAAAGCCGCTGCTGAGCTCCAGCTGGAAGTGTAAAAAGAACCGGGCTGGTTAAAAAAAAGAACTGGGCGGCCCGTTAAAATTGCTTAGCCGGTGCTCTGGAAGCCTAACCAGGCGTGATCTTGTCCAAAAAGCCGCTCGTGACCTCCAGCTGGAAGTGTAAAAAGAACCGGGCTGGTTAAAAAAAAGAACCGGGCGGCCCGGTAAAATTGCTTAGCCGGGGTCCTGGAAGCCTAACCCGGCGTGATATTGTCCAAAAAGCCGCTGCTGAGCTCCAGCTGGAAGTGTAAAAAGAACCGGGCTGGTTAAAAAAAAAGAACCGGGCGGGCCGGTAAAATTGCTTAGCCGGGGCTCTGGAAGCCTAACACGGCGTGATCTTGTCCCAAAAGCCGCTCGTGAGCTCCAGCTGGAAGTGTAAAAAGAACCGGGCTGGTTCAAAAAAAGAACCGGGCGGCCCGGTAGAATTGCTTAGCCGAGGTCCTGGAAGCCTAACCCGGCGTGATCTTGTGCCAAAAGCCGCTGCTGAGCTCCAGCTGGAAGTGTAAAAAGAACCGGACTGGTTCAAAAAAAGAACCGGGCGGGCCGGTAAAATTGCTTAGCCGGGGTCCTGGAAGCCTAACGCGGCGTGATCTTGCCCGAAAGTTGGCCTCTATACTTCCATATTAGGTACCAGGCGCTCAGAGCCAACTTGGCGAAAATTTTCTAAGTGCCCACGGCTCTGCGGGGATTGTGCGTCCGACCCGCGCCGGTTCTCCAGCCGGCCTGAAATAACGCAAAACCAGCCTCTCCCCCTGGAGCTCACAGCCAAAGGCGAAACTTTTCTAAGTGCCTACGGCTCTGCGGGCTTTTGAGTCCGCCCCGCGCCGGTTCGTCGGTCGGCCTCAAAAAGCGAAAAATCAGCCTCTCTCCCTGGAGCTCGACTCGAGTTGATCATTATACATGAAGAAATAACCAATTTCATCGTTTGGTTTATGTTTTACACGCGTTTTAAATTTTATTGCCGAAATCGCTTTTTCTCGCCGAGATAAGCACGTTTTCTGAAATGCCGCTCTCCCGTCACTCTGGTTAAAGTGTTATGAAAAAAAAAGGCTGTTGGGGGCTAGGGAGTATCGAGTTGATCATTATACATGAAGAAATAACCAATTTCATCGTTTGGTTTATGTTTTACACGCGTTTTAAATTTTATTGCCGAAATCGCTTTTTCTCGCCGAGATAAGCACGTTTTCTGAAATGCCGCTCTCCCGTCACTCTGGTTAAAGTGTTATGAAAAAAAAGGCTGTTGGGGGCTAGGGAGTATCGAGTTGATCATTATACATGAAGAAATAACCAATTTCATCGTTTGGTTTATGTTTTACACGCGTTTTAAATTTTATTGCCGAAATCGCTTTTTCTCGCCGAGATAAGCACGTTTTCTGAAATGCCGCTCTCCCGTCACTCTGGTTAAAGTGTTATGAAAAAAAAAGGCTGTTGGGGGCTAGGGAGTATCGAGTTGATCATTATACATGAAGAAATAACCAATTTCATCGTTTGGTTTATGTTTTACACGCGTTTTAAATTTTATTGCCGAAATCGCTTTTTCTCGCCGAGATAAGCACGTTTTCTGAAATGCCGCTCTCCCGTCACTCTGGTTAAAGTGTTATGAAAAAAAAGGCTGTTGGGGGCTAGGGAGTATCGAGTTGATCATTATACATGAAGAAATAACCAATTTCATCGTTTGGTTTATGTTTTACACGCGTTTTAAATTGTATTGCCGAAATCGCTTTTTCTCGCCGAAATAAGCACGTTTTCTGAAAAGCCGCTCTCCCGTCACTCTGGTTAAAGTGTTATGAAAAAAAAGGCTGTTGGGGGCTAGGGAGTATCGAGTTGATCATTATACATGAAGAAATAACCAATTTCATCGTTTGGTTTATGTTTTACACGCGTTTTAAATTTTATTGCCGAAATCGCTTTTTCTCGCCAAGATAAGCACGTTTTCTGAAATGCCGCTCTCCCGTCACTCTGGTTAAAGTGTTATGAAAAAAAAGGCTGTTGGGGGCTAGGGAGTATCGAGTTGATCATTATACATGAAGAAATAACCAATTTCATCGTTTGGTTTATGTTTTACACGCGTTTTAAATTTTATTGCCGAAATCGCTTTTTCTCGCCGAGATAAGCACGTTTTCTGAAATGCCGCTCTCCCGTCACTCTGGTTAAAGTGTTATGAAAAAAAAGGCTGTTGGGGGCTAGGGAGTATCGAGTTGATCATTATACATGAAGAAATAACCAATTTCATCGTTTGGTTTATGTTTTACACGCGTTTTAAATTTTATTGCCGAAATCGCTTTTTCTCGCCGAGATAAGCACGTTTTCTGAAATGCCGCTCTCCCGTCACTCTGGTTAAAGTGTTATGAAAAAAAAGGCTGTTGGGGGCTAGGGAGTATCGAGTTGATCATTATACATGAAGAAATAACCAATTTCATCGTTTGGTTTATGTTTTACACGCGTTTTAAATTTTATTGCCGAAATCGCTTTTTCTCGCCGAGATAAGCACGTTTTCTGAAATGCCGCTCTCCCGTCACTCTGGTTAAAGTGTTATGAAAAAAAAGGCTGTTGGGGGCTAGGGAGTATCGAGTTGATCATTATACATGAAGAAATAACCAATTTCATCGTTTGGTTTATGTTTTACACGCGTTTTAAATTTTATTGCCGAAATCGCTTTTTCTCGCCGAGATAAGCACGTTTTCTGAAATGCCGCTCTCCCGTCACTCCGGTTAAAGTGTTATGAAAAAAAAGGCTGTTGGGGGCTAGGGAGTATCGAGTTGATCATTATACATGAAGAAATAACCAATTTCATCGTTTGGTTTATGTTTTACACGCGTTTTAAATTTTATTGCCGAAATCGCTTTTTCTCGCCGAGATAAGCACATTTTCTGAAATGCCGCTCTCCCGTCACTCTGGTTAAAGTGTTATGAAAAAAAAGGCTGTTGGGGGCTAGGGAGTATCGAGTTGATCATTATACATGAAGAAATAACCAATTTCATCGTTTGGTTTATGTTTTACACGCGTTTTAAATTTTATTGCCGAAATCGCTTTTTCTCGCCGAGATAAGCACGTTTTCTGAAATGCCGCTCTCCCGTCACTCTGGTTAAAGTGTTATGAAAAAAAAGGCTGTTGGGGGCTAGGGAGTATCGAGTTGATCATTATACATGAAGAAATAACCAATTTCATCGTTTGGTTTATGTTTTACACGCGTTTTAAATTTTATTGCCGAAATCGCTTTTTCTCGCCGAGATAAGCACGTTTTCTGAAATGCCGCTCTCCCGTCACTCTGGTTAAAGTGTTATGAAAAAAAAGGCTGTTGGGGGCTAGGGAGTATCGAGTTGATCATTATACATGAAGAAATAACCAATTTCATCGTTTGGTTTATGTTTTACACGCGTTTTAAATTTTATTGCCGAAATCGCTTTTTCTCGCCGAGATAAGCACGTTTTCTGAAATGCCGCTCTCCCGTCACTCTGGTTAAAGTGTTGTGAAAAAAAAGGCTGTTGGGGGCTAGGGAGTATCGAGTTGATCATTATACATGAAGAAATAACCAATTTCATCGTTTGGTTTATGTTTTACACGCGTTTTAAATTTTATTGCCGAAATCGCTTTTTCTCGCCGAGATAAGCACGTTTTCTGAAATGCCGCTCTCCCGTCACTCTGGTTAAAGTGTTATGAAAAAAAAGGCTGTTGGGGGCTAGGGAGTATCGAGTTGATCATTTTACATGAAGAAATAACCAATTTCATCGTTTGGTTTATGTTTTACACGCGTTTTAAATTTTATTGCCAAAATCGCTTTTTCTCGCCGAGATAAGCACGTTTTCTGAAATGCCGCTCTCCCGTCACTCCGGTTAAAGTTTTATGAAAAAAAAGGCTGTTGGGGGCTAGGGAGTATCGAGTTGATCATTATACATGAAGAAATAACCAATTTCATCGTTTGGTTTATGTTTTACACGCGTTTTAAATTTTATTGCCGAAATCGCTTTTTCTCGCCGAGATAAGCACGTTTTCTGAAATGCCGCTCTCCCGTCACTCTGGTTAAAGTGTTATGAAAAAAAAGGCTGTTGGGGGCTAGGGAGTATCGAGTTGATCATTATACATGAAGAAATAACCAATTTCATCGTTTGGTTTATGTTTTACACGCGTTTTAAATTTTATTGCCGAAATCGCTTTTTCTCGCCGAGATAAGCACGTTTTCTGAAATGCCGCTCTCCCGTCACTCTGGTTAAAGTGTTATGAAAAAAAAGGCTGTTGGGGGCTAGGGAGTATCGAGTTGATCATTATACATGAAGAAATAACCAATTTCATCGTTTGGTTTATGTTTTACACGCGTTTTAAATTTTATTGCCGAAATCGCTTTTTCTCGCCGAGATAAGCACGTTTTCTGAAATGCCGCTCTCCCGTCACTCTGGTTAAAGTGTTATAAAAAAAAAGGCTGTTGGGGGCTAGGGAGTATCGAGTTGATCATTATACATGAAGAAATAACCAATTTCATCGTTTGGTTTATGTTTTACACGCGTTTTAAATTTTATTGCCGAAATTGCTTTTTCTCGCCGAGATAAGCACGTTTTCTGAAATGCCGCTCTCCCGTCACTCTGGTTAAAGTGTTATGAAAAAAAAGGCTGTTGGGGGCTAGGGAGTATCGAGTTGATCATTATACATGAAGAAATAACCAATTTCATCGTTTGGTTTATGTTTTACACGCGTTTTAAATTTTATTGCCGAAATCGCTTTTTCTCGCCGAGATAAGCACGTTTTCTGAAATGCCGCTCTCCCGTCACTCTGGTTAAAGTGTTATGAAAAAAAAGGCTGTTGGGGGCTAGGGAGTATCGAGTTGATCATTATACATGAAGAAATAACCAATTTCATCGTTTGGTTTATGTTTTACACGCGTTTTAAATTTTATTGCCGAAATCGCTTTTTCTCGCCGAGATAAGCACGTTTTCTGAAATGCCGCTCTCCCGTCACTCTGGTTAAAGTGTTATGAAAAAAAAAGGCTGTTGGGGGCTAGGGAGTATCGAGTTGATCATTATACATGAAGAAATAACCAATTTCATCGTTTGGTTTATGTTTTACACGCGTTTTAAATTTTATTGCCGAAATCGCTTTTTCTCGCCGAGATAAGCACGTTTTCTGAAATGCCGCTCTCCCGTCACTCTGGTTAAAGTGTTATGAAAAAAAAGGCTGTTGGGGGCTAGGGAGTATCGAGTTGATCATTATACATGAAGAAATAACCAATTTCATCGTTTGGTTTATGTTTTACACGCGTTTTAAATTTTATTGCCGAAATCGCTTTTTCTCGCCGAGATAAGCACGTTTTCTGAAATGCCGCTCTCCCGTCACTCTGGTTAAAGTGTTATGAAAAAAAAAGGCTGTTGGGGGCTAGGGAGTATCGAGTTGATCATTATACATGAAGAAATAACCAATTTCATCGTTTGGTTTATGTTTTACACGCGTTTTAAATTTTATTGCCGAAATCGCTTTTTCTCGCCGAGATAAGCACGTTTTCTGAAATGCCGCTCTCCCGTCACTCTGGTTAAAGTGTTATGAAAAAAAAGGCTGTTGGGGGCTAGGGAGTATCGAGTTGATCATTATACATGAAGAAATAACCAATTTCATCGTTTGGTTTATGTTTTACACGCGTTTTAAATTGTATTGCCGAAATCGCTTTTTCTCGCCGAAATAAGCACGTTTTCTGAAAAGCCGCTCTCCCGTCACTCTGGTTAAAGTGTTATGAAAAAAAAGGCTGTTGGGGGCTAGGGAGTATCGAGTTGATCATTATACATGAAGAAATAACCAATTTCATCGTTTGGTTTATGTTTTACACGCGTTTTAAATTTTATTGCCGAAATCGCTTTTTCTCGCCAAGATAAGCACGTTTTCTGAAATGCCGCTCTCCCGTCACTCTGGTTAAAGTGTTATGAAAAAAAAGGCTGTTGGGGGCTAGGGAGTATCGAGTTGATCATTATACATGAAGAAATAACCAATTTCATCGTTTGGTTTATGTTTTACACGCGTTTTAAATTTTATTGCCGAAATCGCTTTTTCTCGCCGAGATAAGCACGTTTTCTGAAATGCCGCTCTCCCGTCACTCTGGTTAAAGTGTTATGAAAAAAAAGGCTGTTGGGGGCTAGGGAGTATCGAGTTGATCATTATACATGAAGAAATAACCAATTTCATCGTTTGGTTTATGTTTTACACGCGTTTTAAATTTTATTGCCGAAATCGCTTTTTCTCGCCGAGATAAGCACGTTTTCTGAAATGCCGCTCTCCCGTCACTCTGGTTAAAGTGTTATGAAAAAAAAGGCTGTTGGGGGCTAGGGAGTATCGAGTTGATCATTATACATGAAGAAATAACCAATTTCATCGTTTGGTTTATGTTTTACACGCGTTTTAAATTTTATTGCCGAAATCGCTTTTTCTCGCCGAGATAAGCACGTTTTCTGAAATGCCGCTCTCCCGTCACTCTGGTTAAAGTGTTATGAAAAAAAAGGCTGTTGGGGGCTAGGGAGTATCGAGTTGATCATTATACATGAAGAAATAACCAATTTCATCGTTTGGTTTATGTTTTACACGCGTTTTAAATTTTATTGCCGAAATCGCTTTTTCTCGCCGAGATAAGCACGTTTTCTGAAATGCCGCTCTCCCGTCACTCCGGTTAAAGTGTTATGAAAAAAAAGGCTGTTGGGGGCTAGGGAGTATCGAGTTGATCATTATACATGAAGAAATAACCAATTTCATCGTTTGGTTTATGTTTTACACGCGTTTTAAATTTTATTGCCGAAATCGCTTTTTCTCGCCGAGATAAGCACATTTTCTGAAATGCCGCTCTCCCGTCACTCTGGTTAAAGTGTTATGAAAAAAAAGGCTGTTGGGGGCTAGGGAGTATCGAGTTGATCATTATACATGAAGAAATAACCAATTTCATCGTTTGGTTTATGTTTTACACGCGTTTTAAATTTTATTGCCGAAATCGCTTTTTCTCGCCGAGATAAGCACGTTTTCTGAAATGCCGCTCTCCCGTCACTCTGGTTAAAGTGTTATGAAAAAAAAGGCTGTTGGGGGCTAGGGAGTATCGAGTTGATCATTATACATGAAGAAATAACCAATTTCATCGTTTGGTTTATGTTTTACACGCGTTTTAAATTTTATTGCCGAAATCGCTTTTTCTCGCCGAGATAAGCACGTTTTCTGAAATGCCGCTCTCCGTCACTCTGGTTAAAGTGTTGTGAAAAAAAAGGCTGTTGGGGGCTAGGGAGTATCGAGTTGATCATTATACATGAAGAAATAACCAATTTCATCGTTTGGTTTATGTTTTACACGCGTTTTAAATTTTATTGCCGAAATCGCTTTTTCTCGCCGAGATAAGCACGTTTTCTGAAATGCCGCTCTCCCGTCACTCTGGTTAAAGTGTTATGAAAAAAAAGGCTGTTGGGGGCTAGGGAGTATCGAGTTGATCATTATACATGAAGAAATAACCAATTTCATCGTTTGGTTTATGTTTTACACGCGTTTTAAATTTTATTGCCGAAATCGCTTTTTCTCGCCGAGATAAGCACGTTTTCTGAAATGCCGCTCTCCCGTCACTCTGGTTAAAGTGTTTTGAAAAAAAAGGCTGTTGGGGGCTAGGGAGTATCGAGTTGATCATTATACATGAAGAAATAACCAATTTCATCGTTTGGTTTATGTTATACACGCGTTTTAAATTTTATTGCCGAAATCGCTTTTTCTCGCCGAGATAAGCACGTTTTCTGAAATGCCGCTTCCCGTCACTCTGGTTAAAGTGTTATGAAAAAAAAGGCTGTTGGGGGCTAGGGAGTATCGAGTTGATCATTATACATGAAGAAATAACCAATTTCATCGTTTGGTTTATGTTTTACACGCGTTTTAAATTTTATTGCCGAAATCGCTTTTTCTCGCCAAGATAAGCACGTTTTCTGAAATGCCGCTCTCCCGTCACTCTGGTTAAAGTGTTATGAAAAAAAAGGCTGTTGGGGGCTAGGGAGTATCGAGTTGATCATTATACATGAAGAAATAACCAATTTCATCGTTTGGTTTATGTTTTACACGCGTTTTAAATTTTATTGCCGAAATCGCTTTTTCTCGCCGAGATAAGCACGTTTTCTGAAATGCCGCTCTCCCGTCACTCTGGTTAAAGTGTTATGAAAAAAAAGGCTGTTGGGGGCTAGGGAGTATCGAGTTGATCATTATACATGAAGAAATAACCAATTTCATCGTTTGGTTTATGTTTTACACGCGTTTTAAATTTTATTGCCGAAATCGCTTTTTCTCGCCGAGATAAGCACGTTTTCTGAAATGCCGCTCTCCCGTCACTCTGGTTAAAGTGTTATGAAAAAAAAGGCTGTTGGGGGCTAGGGAGTATCGAGTTGATCATTATACATGAAGAAATAACCAATTTCATCGTTTGGTTTATGTTTTACACGCGTTTTAAATTTTATTGCCGAAATCGCTTTTTCTCGCCGAGATAAGCACGTTTTCTGAAATGCCGCTCTCCCGTCACTCTGGTTAAAGTGTTATGAAAAAAAAGTCTGTTGGGGGCTAGGGAGTATCGAGTTGATCATTATACATGAAGAAATAACCAATTTCATCGTTTGGTTTATGTTTTACACGCGTTTTAAATTTTATTGCCGAAATCGCTTTTTCTCGCCGAGATAAGCACGTTTTCTGAAATGCCGCTCTCCCGTCACTCTGGTTAAAGTGTTATGAAAAAAAAGGCTGTTGGGGGCTAGGGAGTATCGAGTTGATCATTATACATGAAGAAATAACCAATTTCATCGTTTGGTTTATGTTTTACACGCGTTTTAAATTTTATTGCCGAAATCGCTTTTTCTCGCCGAGATAAGCACGTTTTCTGAAATGCCGCTCTCCCGTCACTCTGGTTAAAGTGTTGTGAAAAAAAAGGCTGTTGGGGGCTAGGGAGTATCGAGTTGATCATTATACATGAAGAAATAACCAATTTCATCGTTTGGTTTATGTTTTACACGCGTTTTAAATTTTATTGCCGAAATCGCTTTTTCTCGCCGAGATAAGCACGTTTTCTGAAATGCCGCTCTCCCGTCACTCTGGTTAAAGTGTTATGAAAAAAAAGGCTGTTGGGGGCTAGGGAGTATCGAGTTGATCATTTTACATGAAGAAATAACCAATTTCATCGTTTGGTTTATGTTTTACACGCGTTTTAAATTTTATTGCCAAAATCGCTTTTTCTCGCCGAGATAAGCACGTTTTCTGAAATGCCGCTCTCCCGTCACTCCGGTTAAAGTTTTATGAAAAAAAAGGCTGTTGGGGGCTAGGGAGTATCGAGTTGATCATTATACATGAAGAAATAACCAATTTCATCGTTTGGTTTATGTTTTACACGCGTTTTAAATTTTATTGCCGAAATCGCTTTTTCTCGCCGAGATAAGCACGTTTTCTGAAATGCCGCTCTCCCGTCACTCTGGTTAAAGTGTTATGAAAAAAAAGGCTGTTGGGGGCTAGGGAGTATCGAGTTGATCATTATACATGAAGAAATAACCAATTTCATCGTTTGGTTTATGTTTTACACGCGTTTTAAATTTTATTGCCGAAATCGCTTTTTCTCGCCGAGATAAGCACGTTTTCTGAAATGCCGCTCTCCCGTCACTCTGGTTAAAGTGTTATGAAAAAAAAGGCTGTTGGGGGCTAGGGAGTATCGAGTTGATCATTATACATGAAGAAATAACCAATTTCATCGTTTGGTTTATGTTTTACACGCGTTTTAAATTTTATTGCCGAAATCGCTTTTTCTCGCCGAGATAAGCACGTTTTCTGAAATGCCGCTCTCCCGTCACTCTGGTTAAAGTGTTATAAAAAAAAAGGCTGTTGGGGGCTAGGGAGTATCGAGTTGATCATTATACATGAAGAAATAACCAATTTCATCGTTTGGTTTATGTTTTACACGCGTTTTAAATTTTATTGCCGAAATTGCTTTTTCTCGCCGAGATAAGCACGTTTTCTGAAATGCCGCTCTCCCGTCACTCTGGTTAAAGTGTTATGAAAAAAAAGGCTGTTGGGGGCTAGGGAGTATCGAGTTGATCATTATACATGAAGAAATAACCAATTTCATCGTTTGGTTTATGTTTTACACGCGTTTTAAATTTTATTGCCGAAATCGCTTTTTCTCGCCGAGATAAGCACGTTTTCTGAAATGCCGCTCTCCCGTCACTCTGGTTAAAGTGTTATGAAAAAAAAGGCTGTTGGGGGCTAGGGAGTATCGAGTTGATCATTATACATGAAGAAATAACCAATTTCATCGTTTGGTTTATGTTTTACACGCGTTTTAAATTTTATTGCCGAAATCGCTTTTTCTCGCCGAGATAAGCACGTTTTCTGAAATGCCGCTCTCCCGTCACTCTGGTTAAAGTGTTATGAAAAAAAAGGCTGTTGGGGGCTAGGGAGTATCGAGTTGATCATTATACATGAAGAAATAACCAATTTCATCGTTTGGTTTATGTTTTACACGCGTTTTAAATTTTATTGCCGAAATCGCTTTTTCTCGCCGAGATAAGCACGTTTTCTGAAATGCCGCTCTCCCGTCACTCTGGTTAAAGTGTTATGAAAAAAAAGGCTGTTGGGGGCTAGGGAGTATCGAGTTGATCATTATACATGAAGAAATAACCAATTTCATCGTTTGGTTTATGTTTTACACGCGTTTTAAATTTTATTGCCGAAATCGCTTTTTCTCGCCGAGATAAGCACGTTTTCTGAAATGCCGCTCTCCCGTCACTCTGGTTAAAGTGTTATAAAAAAAAGGCTGTTGGGGGCTAGGGAGTATCGAGTTGATCATTATACATGAAGAAATAACCAATTTCATCGTTTGGTTTATGTTTTACACGCGTTTTAAATTTTATTGCCGAAATCGCTTTTTCTCGCCGAGATAAGCACGTTTTCTGAAATGCCGCTCTCCCGTCACTCTGGTTAAAGTGTTATGAAAAAAAAGGCTGTTGGGGGCTAGGGAGTATCGAGTTGATCATTATACATGAAGAAATAACCAATTTCATCGTTTGGTTTATGTTTTACACGCGTTTTAAATTTTATTGCCGAAATCGCTTTTTCTCGCCGAGATAAGCACGTTTTCTGAAATGCCGCTCTCCCGTCACTCTGGTTAAAGTGTTATGAAAAAAAAGGCTGTTGGGGGCTAGGGAGTATCGAGTTGATCATTATACATGAAGAAATAACCAATTTCATCGTTTGGTTTATGTTTTACACGCGTTTTAAATTTTATTGCCGAAATCGCTTTTTCTCGCCGAGATAAGCACGTTTTCTGAAATGCCGCTCTCCCGTCACTCTGGTTAAAGTGTTATAAAAAAAAAAGGCTGTTGGGGGCTAGGGAGTATCGAGTTGATCATTATACATGAAGAAATAACCAATTTCATCGTTTGGTTTATGTTTTACACGCGTTTTAAATTTTATTGCCGAAATCGCTTTTTCTCGCCGAGATAAGCACGTTTTCTGAAATGCCGCTCTCCCGTCACTCTGGTTAAAGTGTTATGAAAAAAAAGGCTGTTGGGGGATAGGGAGTATCGAGTTGATCATTATACATGAAGAAATAACCAATTTCATCGTTTGGTTTATGTTTTACACGCGTTTTAAATTTTATTGCCGAAATCGCTTTTTCTCGCCGAGATAAGCACGTTTTCTGAAATGCCGCTCTCCCGTCACTCTGGTTAAAGTGTTATAAAAAAAAAGGCTGTTGGGGGCTAGGGAGTATCGAGTTGATCATTATACATGAAGAAATAACCAATTTCATCGTTTGGTTTATGTTTTACACGCGTTTTAAATTTTATTGCCGAAATCGCTTTTTCTCGCCGAGATAAGCACGTTTTCTGAAATGCCGCTCTCCCGTCACTCTGGTTAAAGTGTTATGAAAAAAAAGGCTGTTGGGGGCTAGGGAGTATCGAGTTGATCATTATACATGAAGAAATAACCAATTTCATCGTTTGGTTTATGTTTTACACGCGTTTTAAATTTTATTGCCGAAATCGCTTTTTCTCGCCGAGATAAGCACGTTTTCTGAAATGCCGCTCTCCCGTCACTCTGGTTAAAGTGTTATGAAAAAAAAGGCTGTTGGGGGCTAGGGAGTATCGAGTTGATCATTATACATGAAGAAATAACCAATTTCATCGTTTGGTTTATGTTTTACACGCGTTTTAAATTTTATTGCCGAAATCGCTTTTTCTCGCCGAGATAAGCACGTTTTCTGAAATGCCGCTCTCCCGTCACTCTGGTTAAAGTGTTATGAAAAAAAAGGCTGTTGGGGGCTAGGGAGTATCGAGTTGATCATTATACATGAAGAAATAACCAATTTCATCGTTTGGTTTATGTTTTACACGCGTTTTAAATTTTATTGCCGAAATCGCTTTTTCTCGCCAAAATAAGCACGTTTTCTGAAATGCCGCTCTCCCGTCACTCTGGTTAAAGTGTTATAAAAAAAAAGGCTGTTGGGGGCTAGGGAGTATCGAGTTGATCATTATACATGAAGAAATAACCAATTTCATCGTTTGGTTTATGTTTTACACGCGTTTTAAATTTTATTGCCGAAATCGCTTTTTCTCGCCGAGATAAGCACGTTTTCTGAAATGCCGCTCTCCCGTCACTCTGGTTAAAGTGTTATGAAAAAAAAGGCTGTTGGGGGCTAGGGAGTATCGAGTTGATCATTATACATGAAGAAATAACCAATTTCATCGTTTGGTTTATGTTTTACACGCGTTTTAAATTTTATTGCCGAAATCGCTTTTTCTCGCCGAGATAAGCACGTTTTCTGAAATGCCGCTCTCCCGTCACTCTGGTTAAAGTGTTATGAAAAAAAAGGCTGTTGGGGGCTAGGGAGTATCGAGTTGATCATTATACATGAAGAAATAACCAATTTCATCGTTTGGTTTATGTTTTACACGCGTTTTAAATTTTATTGCCGAAATCGCTTTTTCTCGCCGAGATAAGCACGTTTTCTGAAATGCCGCTCTCCCGTCACTCTGGTTAAAGTGTTATAAAAAAAAAAGGCTGTTGGGGGCTAGGGAGTATCGAGTTGATCATTATACATGAAGAAATAACCAATTTCATCGTTTGGTTTATGTTTTACACGCGTTTTAAATTTTATTGCCGAAATCGCTTTTTCTCGCCGAGATAAGCACGTTTTCTGAAATGCCGCTCTCCCGTCACTCTGGTTAAAGTGTTATGAAAAAAAAGGCTGTTGGGGGATAGGGAGTATCGAGTTGATCATTATACATGAAGAAATAACCAATTTCATCGTTTGGTTTATGTTTTACACGCGTTTTAAATTTTATTGCCGAAATCGCTTTTTCTCGCCGAGATAAGCACGTTTTCTGAAATGCCGCTCTCCCGTCACTCTGGTTAAAGTGTTATGAAAAAAAAGGCTGTTGGGGGCTAGGGAGTATCGAGTTGATCATTATACATGAAGAAATAACCAATTTCATCGTTTGGTTTATGTTTTACACGCGTTTTAAATTTTATTGCCGAAATCGCTTTTTCTCGCCGAGATAAGCACGTTTTCTGAAATGCCGCTCTCCCGTCACTCTGGTTAAAGTGTTATGAAAAAAAAGGCTGTTGGGGGCTAGGGAGTATCGAGTTGATCATTATACATGAAGAAATAACCAATTTCATCGTTTGGTTTATGTTTTACACGCGTTTTAAATTTTATTGCCGAAATCGCTTTTTCTCGCCGAGATAAGCACGTTTTCTGAAATGCCGCTCTCCCGTCACTCTGGTTAAAGTGTTATGAAAAAAAAGGCTGTTGGGGGCTAGGGAGTATCGAGTTGATCATTATACATGAAGAAATAACCAATTTCATCGTTTGGTTTATGTTTTACACGCGTTTTAAATTTTATTGCCGAAATCGCTTTTTCTCGCCGAGATAAGCACGTTTTCTGAAATGCCGCTCTCCCGTCACTCTGGTTAAAGTGTTATGAAAAAAAAGGCTGTTGGGGGCTAGGGAGTATCGAGTTGATCATTATACATGAAGAAATAACCAATTTCATCGTTTGGTTTATGTTTTACACGCGTTTTAAATTTTATTGCCGAAATCGCTTTTTCTCGCCGAGATAAGCACGTTTTCTGAAATGCCGCTCTCCCGTCACTCTGGTTAAAGTGTTGTGAAAAAAAAGGCTGTTGGGGGCTAGGGAGTATCGAGTTGATCATTATACATGAAGAAATAACCAATTTCATCGTTTGGTTTATGTTTTACACGCGTTTTAAATTTTATTGCCGAAATCGCTTTTTCTCGCCGAGATAAGCACGTTTTCTGAAATGCCGCTCTCCCGTCACTCTGGTTAAAGTGTTATGAAAAAAAAGGCTGTTGGGGGCTAGGGAGTATCGAGTTGATCATTTTACATGAAGAAATAACCAATTTCATCGTTTGGTTTATGTTTTACACGTGTTTTAAATTTTATTGCCAAAATCGCTTTTTCTCGCCGAGATAAGCACGTTTTCTGAAATGCCGCTCTCCCGTCACTCCGGTTAAAGTTTTATGAAAAAAAAGGCTGTTGGGGGCTAGGGAGTATCGAGTTGATCATTATACATGAAGAAATAACCAATTTCATCGTTTGGTTTATGTTTTACACGCGTTTTAAATTTTATTGCCGAAATCGCTTTTTCTCGCCGAGATAAGCACGTTTTCTGAAATGCCGCTCTCCCGTCACTCTGGTTAAAGTGTTATGAAAAAAAAGGCTGTTGGGGGCTAGGGAGTATCGAGTTGATCATTATACATGAAGAAATAACCAATTTCATCGTTTGGTTTATGTTTTACACGCGTTTTAAATTTTATTGCCGAAATCGCTTTTTCTCGCCGAGATAAGCACGTTTTCTGAAATGCCGCTCTCCCGTCACTCTGGTTAAAGTGTTATGAAAAAAAAGGCTGTTGGGGGCTAGGGAGTATCGAGTTGATCATTATACATGAAGAAATAACCAATTTCATCGTTTGGTTTATGTTTTACACGCGTTTTAAATTTCATTGCCGAAATCGCTTTTTCTCGCCGAGATAAGCACGTTTTCTGAAATGCCGCTCTCCCGTCACTCTGGTTAAAGTGTTATAAAAAAAAAGGCTGTTGGGGGCTAGGGAGTATCGAGTTGATCATTATACATGAAGAAATAACCAATTTCATCGTTTGGTTTATGTTTTACACGCGTTTTAAATTTTATTGCCGAAATTGCTTTTTCTCGCCGAGATAAGCACGTTTTCTGAAATGCCGCTCTCCCGTCACTCTGGTTAAAGTGTTATGAAAAAAAAGGCTGTTGGGGGCTAGGGAGTATCGAGTTGATCATTATACATGAAGAAATAACCAATTTCATCGTTTGGTTTATGTTTTACACGCGTTTTAAATTTTATTGCCGAAATCGCTTTTTCTCGCCGAGATAAGCACGTTTTCTGAAATGCCGCTCTCCCGTCACTCTGGTTAAAGTTTTATGAAAAAAAAGGCTGTTGGGGGCTAGGGAGTATCGAGTTGATCATTATACATGAAGAAATAACCCATTTCATCGTTTGGTTTATGTTTTACACGCGTTTTAAATTTTATTGCCGAAATCGCTTTTTCTCGCCGAGATAAGCACGTTTTCTGAAATGCCGCTCTCCCGTCACTCTGGTTAAAGTGTTATGAAAAAAAAGGCTGTTGGGGGCTAGGGAGTATCGAGTTGATCATTATACATGAAGAAATAACCAATTTCATCGTTTGGTTTATGTTTTACACGCGTTTTAAATTTTATTGCCGAAATCGCTTTTTCTCGCCGAGATAAGCACGTTTTCTGAAATGCCGCTCTCCCGTCACTCTGGTTAAAGTGTTATGAAAAAAAAGGCTGTTGGGGGCTAGGGAGTATCGAGTTGATCATTATACATGAAGAAATAACCAATTTCATCGTTTGGTTTATGTTTTACACGCGTTTTAAATTTTATTGCCGAAATCGCTTTTTCTCGCCGAGATAAGCACGTTTTCTGAAATGCCGCTCTCCCGTCACTCTGGTTAAAGTGTTATGAAAAAAAAAGGCTGTTGGGGGCTAGGGAGTATCGAGTTGATCATTATACATGAAGAAATAACCAATTTCATCGTTTGGTTTATGTTTTACACGCGTTTTAAATTTTATTGCCGAAATCGCTTTTTCTCGCCGAGATAAGCACGTTTTCTGAAATGCCGCTCTCCCGTCACTCTGGTTAAAGTGTTATGAAAAAAAAGGCTGTTGGGGGCTAGGGAGTATCGAGTTGATCATTATACATGAAGAAATAACCTATTTCATCGTTTGGTTTATGTTTTACACGCGTTTTAAATTTTATTGCCGAAATCGCTTTTTCTCGCCGAGATAAGCACGTTTTCTGAAATGCCGCTCTCCCGTCACTCTGGTTAAAGTGTTATGAAAAAAAAGGCTGTTGGGGGCTAGGGAGTATCGAGTTGATCATTATACATGAAGAAATAACCAATTTCATCGTTTGGTTTATGTTTTACACGCGTTTTAAATTTTATTGCCGAAATCGCTTTTTCTCGCCGAGATAAGCACGTTTTCTGAAATGCCGCTCTCCCGTCACTCTGGTTAAAGTGTTGTGAAAAAAAAGGCTGTTGGGGGCTAGGGAGTATCGAGTTGATCATTATACATGAAGAAATAACCAATTTCATCGTTTGGTTTATGTTTTACACGCGTTTTAAATTTTATTGCCGAAATCGCTTTTTCTCGCCGAGATAAGCACGTTTTCTGAAATGCCGCTCTCCCGTCACTCTGGTTAAAGTGTTATGAAAAAAAAGGCTGTTGGGGGCTAGGGAGTATCGAGTTGATCATTATACATGAAGAAATGACCAATTTCATCGTTTGGTTTATGTTTTACACGCGTTTTAAATTTTATTGCCGAAATCGCTTTTTCTCGCCGAGATAAGCACGTTTTCTGAAATGCCGCTCTCCCGTCACTCTGGTTAAAGTGTTATGAAACAAAAGGCTGTTGGGGGCTAGGGAGTATCGAGTTGATCATTATACATGAAGAAATAACCAATTTCATCGTTTGGTTTATGTTTTACACGCGTTTTAAATTTTATTGCCGAAATCGCTTTTTCTTGCCGAGATAAGCACGTTTTCTGAAATGCCGCTCTCCCGTCACTCTGGTTAAAGTGTTATGAAAAAAAAGGCTGTTGGGGGCTAGGGAGTATCGAGTTGATCATTATACATGAAGAAATAACCAATTTCATCGTTTGGTTTATGTTTTACACGCGTTTTAAATTTTATTGCCGAAATCGCTTTTTCTCGCCGAGATAAGCACGTTTTCTGAAATGCCGCTCTCCCGTCACTCTGGTTAAAGTGTTATGAAAAAAAAGGCTGTTGGGGGCTAGGGAGTATCGAGTTGATCATTATACATGAAGATATAACCAATTTCATCGTTTGGTTTATGTTTTACACGCGTTTTAAATTTTATTGCTGAAATCGCTTTTTCTCGCCGAGATAAGCACGTTTTCTGAAATGCCGCTCTCCCGTCACTCTGGCTAAAGTGTTATGAAAAAAAAGGCTGTTGGGGGCTAGGGAGTATCGAGTTGATCATTATACATGAAGAAATAACCAATTTCATCGTTTGGTTTATGTTTTACACGCGTTTTAAATTTTATTGCCGAAATCGCTTTTTCTCGCCGAGATAAGCACGTTTTCTGAAATGCCGCTCTCCCGTCACTCTGGTTAAAGTGTTATAAAAAAAAAAGGCTGTTGGGGGCTAGGGAGTATTGAGTTGATCATTATACATGAAGAAATAACCAATTTCATCGTTTGGTTTATGTTTTACACGCGTTTTAAATTTTATTGCCGAAATCGCTTTTTCTCGCCGAGATAAGCACGTTTTCTGAAATGCCGCTCTCCCGTCACTCTGGTTAAAGTGTCATGAAAAAAAAGGCTGTTGGGGGCTAGGGAGTATCGAGTTGATCATTATACATGAAGAAATAACCAATTTCATCGTTTGGTTTATGTTTTACACGTGTTTTAAATTTTATTGCCGAAATCGCTTTTTCTCGCCGAGATAAGCACGTTTTCTGAAATGCCGCTCTCCCGTCACTCTGGTTAAAGTGTTATGGAAAAAAAGGCTGTTGGGGGCTAGGGAGTATCGAGTTGATCATTATACATGAAGAAATAACCAATTTCATCGTTTGGTTTATGTTTTACACGCGTTTTAAATTTTATTGCCGAAATCGCTTTTTCTCGCCGAGATAAGCACGTTTTCTGAAATGCCGCTCTCCCGTCACTCTGGTTAAAGTGTTATGAAAAAAAAGGCTGTTGGGGGCTAGGGAGTATCGAGTTGATCATTATACATGAAGAAATAACCAATTTCATCGTTTGGTTTATGTTTTACACGCGTTTTAAATTTTATTGCCGAAATCGCTTTTTCTCGCCGAGATAAGCACGTTTTCTGAAATGCCGCTCTCCCGTCACTCTGGTTAAAGTGTTGTGAAAAAAAAGGCTGTTGGGGGCTAGGGAGTATCGAGTTGATCATTATACATGAAGAAATAACCAATTTCATCGTTTGGTTTATGTTTTACACGCGTTTTAAATTTTATTGCCGAAATCGCTTTTTCTCGCCGAGATAAGCACGTTTTCTGAAATGCCGCTCTCCCGTCACTCTGGTTAAAGTGTTATGAAAAAAAAGGCTGTTGGGGGCTAGGGAGTATCGAGTTGATCATTTTACATGAAGAAATAACCAATTTCATCGTTTGGTTTATGTTTTACACGCGTTTTAAATTTTATTGCCAAAATCGCTTTTTCTCGCCGAGATAAGCACGTTTTCTGAAATGCCGCTCTCCCGTCACTCCGGTTAAAGTTTTATGAAAAAAAAGGCTGTTGGGGGCTAGGGAGTATCGAGTTGATCATTATACATGAAGAAATAACCAATTTCATCGTTTGGTTTATGTTTTACACGCGTTTTAAATTTTATTGCCGAAATCGCTTTTTCTCGCCGAGATAAGCACGTTTTCTGAAATGCCGCTCTCCCGTCACTCTGGTTAAAGTGTTATGAAAAAAAAGGCTGTTGGGGGCTAGGGAGTATCGAGTTGATCATTATACATGAAGAAATAACCAATTTCATCGTTTGGTTTATGTTTTACACGCGTTTTAAATTTTATTGCCGAAATCGCTTTTTCTCGCCGAGATAAGCACGTTTTCTGAAATGCCGCTCTCCCGTCACTCTGGTTAAAGTGTTATGAAAAAAAAGGCTGTTGGGGGCTAGGGAGTATCGAGTTGATCATTATACATGAAGAAATAACCAATTTCATCGTTTGGTTTATGTTTTACACGCGTTTTAAATTTTATTGCCGAAATCGCTTTTTCTCGCCGAGATAAGCACGTTTTCTGAAATGCCGCTCTCCCGTCACTCTGGTTAAAGTGTTATAAAAAAAAAGGCTGTTGGGGGCTAGGGAGTATCGAGTTGATCATTATACATGAAGAAATAACCAATTTCATCGTTTGGTTTATGTTTTACACGCGTTTTAAATTTTATTGCCGAAATTGCTTTTTCTCGCCGAGATAAGCACGTTTTCTGAAATGCCGCTCTCCCGTCACTCTGGTTAAAGTGTTATGAAAAAAAAGGCTGTTGGGGGCTAGGGAGTATCGAGTTGATCATTATACATGAAGAAATAACCAATTTCATCGTTTGGTTTATGTTTTACACGCGTTTTAAATTTTATTGCCGAAATCGCTTTTTCTCGCCGAGATAAGCACGTTTTCTGAAATGCCGCTCTCCCGTCACTCTGGTTAAAGTGTTATGAAAAAAAAGGCTGTTGGGGGCTAGGGAGTATCGAGTTGATCATTATACATGAAGAAATAACCAATTTCATCGTTTGGTTTATGTTTTACACGCGTTTTAAATTTTATTGCCGAAATCGCTTTTTCTCGCCGAGATAAGCACGTTTTCTGAAATGCCGCTCTCCCGTCACTCTGGTTAAAGTGTTATGAAAAAAAAGGCTGTTGGGGGCTAGGGAGTATCGAGTTGATCATTATACATGAAGAAATAACCAATTTCATCGTTTGGTTTATGTTTTACACGCGTTTTAAATTTTATTGCCGAAATCGCTTTTTCTCGCCGAGATAAGCACGTTTTCTGAAATGCCGCTCTCCCGTCACTCTGGTTAAAGTGTTATAAAAAAAAAGGCTGTTGGGGGCTAGGGAGTATCGAGTTGATCATTATACATGAAGAAATAACCAATTTCATCGTTTGGTTTATGTTTTACACGCGTTTTAAATTTTATTGCCGAAATCGCTTTTTCTCGCCGAGATAAGCACGTTTTCTGAAATGCCGCTCTCCCGTCACTCTGGTTAAAGTGTTATGAAAAAAAAGGCTGTTGGGGGCTAGGGAGTATCGAGTTGATCATTATACATGAAGAAATAACCAATTTCATCGTTTGGTTTATGTTTTACACGCGTTTTAAATTTTATTGCCGAAATCGCTTTTTCTCGCCGAGATAAGCACGTTTTCTGAAATGCCGCTCTCCCGTCACTCTGGTTAAAGTGTTATGAAAAAAAAGGCTGTTGGGGGCTAGGGAGTATCGAGTTGATCATTATACATGAAGAAATAACCAATTTCATCGTTTGGTTTATGTTTTACACGCGTTTTAAATTTTATTGCCGAAATCGCTTTTTCTCGCCGAGATAAGCACGTTTTCTGAAATGCCGCTCTCCCGTCACTCTGGCTAAAGTGTTATGAAAAAAAAGGCTGTTGGGGGCTAGGGAGTATCGAGTTGATCATTATACATGAAGAAATAACCAATTTCATCGTTTGGTTTATGTTTTACACGCGTTTTAAATTTTATTGCCGAAATCGCTTTTTCTCGCCGAGATAAGCACGTTTTCTGAAATGCCGCTCTCCCGTCACTCTGGTTAAAGTGTTATAAAAAAAAAAGGCTGTTGGGGGCTAGGGAGTATTGAGTTGATCATTATACATGAAGAAATAACCAATTTCATCGTTTGGTTTATGTTTTACACGCGTTTTAAATTTTATTGCCGAAATCGCTTTTTCTCGCCGAGATAAGCACGTTTTCTGAAATGCCGCTCTCCCGTCACTCTGGTTAAAGTGTCATGAAAAAAAAGGCTGTTGGGGGCTAGGGAGTATCGAGTTGATCATTATACATGAAGAAATAACCAATTTCATCGTTTGGTTTATGTTTTACACGCTGCTGAGCTCCAGCTGGATGTGTAAAAAGAACCGGGCTGGTTAAAAAAAGAACCGGGCGACCCGGTAAAATTGCTTAGCCGGGGCTCTGGAAGCCTAACACGGCGTGATCTTGTCCAAAAAGCCGCTGCTGAGCTCCAGCTGGAAGTGTAAAAAGAACCGGGCTGGTTAAAAAAAAGAACCGGGCGACCCTGTAAAATTGCTTAGCCGGGGCTCTGGAAGCCTAACACGGCGTGATCTTGTCCAAAAAGCCGCTGCTGAGCTCCAGCTGGAAGTGTAAAAAGAACCGGGCTGGTTAAAAAAAAGAACCGGGCGGCCCGGTAAAGTTGCCTAGCCGGGGTCCTGGAAGCCTAACCCGGCGTGATACTGTGCAAAAAGCCGCTGCTGAGCTCCAGCTGGAAGTGTAAAAAGAACCGGGCTGGTTAAAAAAAGAACCGGGCGACCCGGTAAAATTGCTTAGCCGGGGCTCTGGAAGCCTAACACGGCGTGATCTTGTCCAAAAAGCCGCTGCTGAGCTCCAGCTGGAAGTGTAAAAAGAACCGGGCTGGTTAAAAAAAAGAACTGGGCGGCCCGTTAAAATTGCTTAGCCGGTGCTCTGGAAGCCTAACCAGGCGTGATCTTGTCCAAAAAGCCGCTCGTGACCTCCAGCTGGAAGTGTAAAAAGAACCGGGCTGGTTAAAAAAAAGAACCGGGCGGCCCGGTAAAATTGCTTAGCCGGGGTCCTGGAAGCCTAACCCGGCGTGATATTGTCCAAAAAGCCGCTGCTGAGCTCCAGCTGGAAGTGTAAAAAGAACCGGGCTGGTTAAAAAAAAAGAACCGGGCGGGCCGGTAAAATTGCTTAGCCGGGGCTCTGGAAGCCTAACACGGCGTGATCTTGTCCCAAAAGCCGCTCGTGAGCTCCAGCTGGAAGTGTAAAAAGAACCGGGCTGGTTCAAAAAAAGAACCGGGCGGCCCGGTAGAATTGCTTAGCCGAGGTCCTGGAAGCCTAACCCGGCGTGATCTTGTGCCAAAAGCCGCTGCTGAGCTCCAGCTGGAAGTGTAAAAAGAACCGGACTGGTTCAAAAAAAGAACCGGGCGGGCCGGTAAAATTGCTTAGCCGGGGTCCTGGAAGCCTAACGCGGCGTGATCTTGCCCGAAAGTTGGCCTCTATACTTCCATATTAGGTACCAGGCGCTCAGAGCCAACTTGGCGAAAGTTTTCTAAGTGCCCACGGCTCTGCGGGGATTGTGCGTCCGACCCGCGCCGGTTCTCCAGCCGGCCTGAAATAACGCAAAACCAGCCTCTCCCCCTGGAGCTCACAGCCAAAGGCGAAACTTTTCTAAGTGCCTACGGCTCTGCGGGCTTTTGAGTCCGCCCCGCGCCGGTTCGTCGGTCGGCCTCAAAAAGCGAAAAATCAGCCTCTCTCCCTGGAGCTCGACTCGAGTTGATCATTATACATGAAGAAATAACCAATTTCATCGTTTGGTTTATGTTTTACACGCGTTTTAAATTTTATTGCCGAAATCGCTTTTTCTCGCCGAGATAAGCACGTTTTCTGAAATGCCGCTCTCCCGTCACTCTGGTTAAAGTGTTATGAAAAAAAAAGGCTGTTGGGGGCTAGGGAGTATCGAGTTGATCATTATACATGAAGAAATAACCAATTTCATCGTTTGGTTTATGTTTTACACGCGTTTTAAATTTTATTGCCGAAATCGCTTTTTCTCGCCGAGATAAGCACGTTTTCTGAAATGCCGCTCTCCCGTCACTCTGGTTAAAGTGTTATGAAAAAAAAGGCTGTTGGGGGCTAGGGAGTATCGAGTTGATCATTATACATGAAGAAATAACCAATTTCATCGTTTGGTTTATGTTTTACACGCGTTTTAAATTTTATTGCCGAAATCGCTTTTTCTCGCCGAGATAAGCACGTTTTCTGAAATGCCGCTCTCCCGTCACTCTGGTTAAAGTGTTATGAAAAAAAAAGGCTGTTGGGGGCTAGGGAGTATCGAGTTGATCATTATACATGAAGAAATAACCAATTTCATCGTTTGGTTTATGTTTTACACGCGTTTTAAATTTTATTGCCGAAATCGCTTTTTCTCGCCGAGATAAGCACGTTTTCTGAAATGCCGCTCTCCCGTCACTCTGGTTAAAGTGTTATGAAAAAAAAGGCTGTTGGGGGCTAGGGAGTATCGAGTTGATCATTATACATGAAGAAATAACCAATTTCATCGTTTGGTTTATGTTTTACACGCGTTTTAAATTGTATTGCCGAAATCGCTTTTTCTCGCCGAAATAAGCACGTTTTCTGAAAAGCCGCTCTCCCGTCACTCTGGTTAAAGTGTTATGAAAAAAAAGGCTGTTGGGGGCTAGGGAGTATCGAGTTGATCATTATACATGAAGAAATAACCAATTTCATCGTTTGGTTTATGTTTTACACGCGTTTTAAATTTTATTGCCGAAATCGCTTTTTCTCGCCAAGATAAGCACGTTTTCTGAAATGCCGCTCTCCCGTCACTCTGGTTAAAGTGTTATGAAAAAAAAGGCTGTTGGGGGCTAGGGAGTATCGAGTTGATCATTATACATGAAGAAATAACCAATTTCATCGTTTGGTTTATGTTTTACACGCGTTTTAAATTTTATTGCCGAAATCGCTTTTTCTCGCCGAGATAAGCACGTTTTCTGAAATGCCGCTCTCCCGTCACTCTGGTTAAAGTGTTATGAAAAAAAAGGCTGTTGGGGGCTAGGGAGTATCGAGTTGATCATTATACATGAAGAAATAACCAATTTCATCGTTTGGTTTATGTTTTACACGCGTTTTAAATTTTATTGCCGAAATCGCTTTTTCTCGCCGAGATAAGCACGTTTTCTGAAATGCCGCTCTCCCGTCACTCTGGTTAAAGTGTTATGAAAAAAAAGGCTGTTGGGGGCTAGGGAGTATCGAGTTGATCATTATACATGAAGAAATAACCAATTTCATCGTTTGGTTTATGTTTTACACGCGTTTTAAATTTTATTGCCGAAATCGCTTTTTCTCGCCGAGATAAGCACGTTTTCTGAAATGCCGCTCTCCCGTCACTCTGGTTAAAGTGTTATGAAAAAAAAGGCTGTTGGGGGCTAGGGAGTATCGAGTTGATCATTATACATGAAGAAATAACCAATTTCATCGTTTGGTTTATGTTTTACACGCGTTTTAAATTTTATTGCCGAAATCGCTTTTTCTCGCCGAGATAAGCACGTTTTCTGAAATGCCGCTCTCCCGTCACTCCGGTTAAAGTGTTATGAAAAAAAAGGCTGTTGGGGGCTAGGGAGTATCGAGTTGATCATTATACATGAAGAAATAACCAATTTCATCGTTTGGTTTATGTTTTACACGCGTTTTAAATTTTATTGCCGAAATCGCTTTTTCTCGCCGAGATAAGCACATTTTCTGAAATGCCGCTCTCCCGTCACTCTGGTTAAAGTGTTATGAAAAAAAAGGCTGTTGGGGGCTAGGGAGTATCGAGTTGATCATTATACATGAAGAAATAACCAATTTCATCGTTTGGTTTATGTTTTACACGCGTTTTAAATTTTATTGCCGAAATCGCTTTTTCTCGCCGAGATAAGCACGTTTTCTGAAATGCCGCTCTCCCGTCACTCTGGTTAAAGTGTTATGAAAAAAAAGGCTGTTGGGGGCTAGGGAGTATCGAGTTGATCATTATACATGAAGAAATAACCAATTTCATCGTTTGGTTTATGTTTTACACGCGTTTTAAATTTTATTGCCGAAATCGCTTTTTCTCGCCGAGATAAGCACGTTTTCTGAAATGCCGCTCTCCGTCACTCTGGTTAAAGTGTTGTGAAAAAAAAGGCTGTTGGGGGCTAGGGAGTATCGAGTTGATCATTATACATGAAGAAATAACCAATTTCATCGTTTGGTTTATGTTTTACACGCGTTTTAAATTTTATTGCCGAAATCGCTTTTTCTCGCCGAGATAAGCACGTTTTCTGAAATGCCGCTCTCCCGTCACTCTGGTTAAAGTGTTATGAAAAAAAAGGCTGTTGGGGGCTAGGGAGTATCGAGTTGATCATTATACATGAAGAAATAACCAATTTCATCGTTTGGTTTATGTTTTACACGCGTTTTAAATTTTATTGCCGAAATCGCTTTTTCTCGCCGAGATAAGCACGTTTTCTGAAAAGCCGCTCTCCCGTCACTCTGGTTAAAGTGTTATGAAAAAAAAGGCTGTTGGGGGCTAGGGAGTATCGAGTTGATCATTATACATGAAGAAATAACCAATTTCATCGTTTGGTTTATGTTTTACACGCGTTTTAAATTTTATTGCCGAAATCGCTTTTTCTCGCCAAGATAAGCACGTTTTCTGAAATGCCGCTCTCCCGTCACTCTGGTTAAAGTGTTATGAAAAAAAAGGCTGTTGGGGGCTAGGGAGTATCGAGTTGATCATTATACATGAAGAAATAACCAATTTCATCGTTTGGTTTATGTTTTACACGCGTTTTAAATTTTATTGCCGAAATCGCTTTTTCTCGCCGAGATAAGCACGTTTTCTGAAATGCCGCTCTCCCGTCACTCTGGTTAAAGTGTTATGAAAAAAAAGGCTGTTGGGGGCTAGGGAGTATCGAGTTGATCATTATACATGAAGAAATAACCAATTTCATCGTTTGGTTTATGTTTTACACGCGTTTTAAATTTTATTGCCGAAATCGCTTTTTCTCGCCGAGATAAGCACGTTTTCTGAAATGCCGCTCTCCCGTCACTCTGGTTAAAGTGTTATGAAAAAAAAGGCTGTTGGGGGCTAGGGAGTATCGAGTTGATCATTATACATGAAGAAATAACCAATTTCATCGTTTGGTTTATGTTTTACACGCGTTTTAAATTTTATTGCCGAAATCGCTTTTTCTCGCCGAGATAAGCACGTTTTCTGAAATGCCGCTCTCCCGTCACTCTGGTTAAAGTGTTATGAAAAAAAAGTCTGTTGGGGGCTAGGGAGTATCGAGTTGATCATTATACATGAAGAAATAACCAATTTCATCGTTTGGTTTATGTTTTACACGCGTTTTAAATTTTATTGCCGAAATCGCTTTTTCTCGCCGAGATAAGCACGTTTTCTGAAATGCCGCTCTCCCGTCACTCTGGTTAAAGTGTTATGAAAAAAAAGGCTGTTGGGGGCTAGGGAGTATCGAGTTGATCATTATACATGAAGAAATAACCAATTTCATCGTTTGGTTTATGTTTTACACGCGTTTTAAATTTTATTGCCGAAATCGCTTTTTCTCGCCGAGATAAGCACATTTTCTGAAATGCCGCTCTCCCGTCACTCTGGTTAAAGTGTTATGAAAAAAAAGGCTGTTGGGGGCTAGGGAGTATCGAGTTGATCATTATACATGAAGAAATAACCAATTTCATCGTTTGGTTTATGTTTTACACGCGTTTTAAATTTTATTGCCGAAATCGCTTTTTCTCGCCGAGATAAGCACGTTTTCTGAAATGCCGCTCTCCCGTCACTCTGGTTAAAGTGTTATGAAAAAAAAGGCTGTTGGGGGCTAGGGAGTATCGAGTTGATCATTATACATGAAGAAATAACCAATTTCATCGTTTGGTTTATGTTTTACACGCGTTTTAAATTTTATTGCCGAAATCGCTTTTTCTCGCCGAGATAAGCACGTTTTCTGAAATGCCGCTCTCCCGTCACTCTGGTTAAAGTGTTATGAAAAAAAAGGCTGTTGGGGGCTAGGGAGTATCGAGTTGATCATTATACATGAAGAAATAACCAATTTCATCGTTTGGTTTATGTTTTACACGCGTTTTAAATTTTATTGCCGAAATCGCTTTTTCTCGCCGAGATAAGCACGTTTTCTGAAATGCCGCTCTCCCGTCACTCTGGTTAAAGTGTTATGAAAAAAAAAGGCTGTTGGGGGCTAGGGAGTATCGAGTTGATCATTATACATGAAGAAATAACCAATTTCATCGTTTGGTTTATGTTTTACACGCGTTATAAATTTTATTGCCGAAATCGCTTTTTCTCGCCGAGATAAGCACGTTTTCTGAAATGCCGCTCTCCCGTCACTCTGGTTAAAGTGTTATGAAAAAAAAGGCTGTTGGGGGCTAGGGAGTATCGAGTTGATCATTATACATGAAGAAATAACCAATTTCATCGTTTGGTTTATGTTTTACACGCGTTTTAAATTTTATTGCCGAAATCGCTTTTTCTCGCCGAGATAAGCACGTTTTCTGAAATGCCGCTCTCCCGTCCCTCTGGTTAAAGTGTTATGAAAAAAAAGGCTGTTGGGGGCTAGGGAGTATCGAGTTGATCATTATACATGAAGAAATAACCAATTTCATCGTTTGGTTTATGTTTTACACGCGTTTTAAATTTTATTGCCGAAATCGCTTTTTCTCGCCGAGATAAGCACGTTTTCTGAAATGCCGCTCTCCCGTCACTCTGGTTAAAGTGTTATGAAAAAAAAGGCTGTTGGGGGCTAGGGAGTATCGAGTTGATCATTATACATGAAGAAATAACCAATTTCATCGTTTGGTTTATGTTTTACACGCGTTTTAAATTTTATTGCCGAAATCGCTTTTTCTCGCCGAGATAAGCACGTTTTCTGAAATGCCGCTCTCCCGTCACTCTGGTTAAAGTGTTATGAAAAAAAAGGCTGTTGGGGGCTAGGGAGTATCGAGTTGATCATTATACATGAAGAAATAACCAATTTCATCGTTTGGTTTATGTTTTACACGCGTTTTAAATTTTATTGCCGAAATCGCTTTTTCTCGCCGAGATAAGCACGTTTTCTGAAATGCCGCTTCCCGTCACTCTGGTTAAAGTGTTATGAAAAAAAAGGCTGTTGGGGGCTAGGGAGTATCGAGTTGATCATTATACATGAAGAAATAACCAATTTCATCGTTTGGTTTATGTTTTACACGCGTTTTAAATTTTATTGCCGAAATCGCTTTTTCTCGCCGAGATAAGCAAGTTTTCTGAAATGCCGCTCTCCCGTCACTCTGGTTAAAGTGTTGTGAAAAAAAAGGCTGTTGGGGGCTAAGGAGTATCGAGTTGATCATTATACATGAAGAAATAACCAATTTCATCGTTTGGTTTATGTTTTACACGCGTTTTAAATTTTATTGCCGAAATCGCTTTTTCTCGCCGAGATGAGCACGTTTTCTGAAATGCCGCTCTCCCGTCACTCTGGTTAAAGTGTTATGAAAAAAAAGGCTGTTGGGGGCTAGGGAGTATCGAGTTGATCATTATACATGAAGAAATAACCAATTTCATCGTTTGGTTTATGTTTTACACGCGTTTTAAATTTTATTGCCGAAATCGCTTTTTCTCGCCGAGATAAGCACGTTTTCTGAAATGCCGCTCTCCCGTCACTCTGGTTAAAGTGTTATGAAAAAAAAGGCTGTTGGGGGCTAGGGAGTATCGAGTTGATCATTATACATGAAGAAATAACCAATTTCATCGTTTGGTTTATGTTTTACACGCGTTTTAAATTTTATTGCCGAAATCGCTTTTTCTCGCCGAGATAAGCACGTTTTCTGAAATGCCGCTCTCCCGTCACTCTGGTTAAAGTGTTATGAAAAAAAAGGCTGTTGGGGGCTAGGGAGTATCGAGTTGATCATTATACATGAAGAAATAACCAATTTCATCGTTTGGTTTATGTTTTACACGCGTTTTAAATTTTATTGCCGAAATCGCTTTTTCTCGCCGAGATAAGCACGTTTTCTGAAATGCCGCTCTCCCGTCACTCTGGTTAAAGTGTTATGAAAAAAAAAGGCTGTTGGGGGCTAGGGAGTATCGAGTTGATCATTATACATGAAGAAATAACCAATTTCATCGTTTGGTTTATGTTTTACACGCGTTTTAAATTTTATTGCCGAAATCGCTTTTTCTCGCCGAGATAAGCACGTTTTCTGAAATGCCGCTCTCCCGTCACTCTGGTTAAAGTGTTATGAAAAAAAAGGCTGTTGGGGGCTAGGGAGTATCGAGTTGATCATTATACATGAAGAAATAACCAATTTCATCGTTTGGTTTATGTTTTACACGCGTTTTAAATTTTATTGCCGAAATCGCTTTTTCTCGCCGAGATAAGCACGTTTTCTGAAATGCCGCTCTCCCGTCACTCTGGTTAAAGTGTTATGAAAAAAAAGGCTGTTGGGGGCTAGGGAGTATCGAGTTGATCATTATACATGAAGAAATAACCAATTTCATCGTTTGGTTTATGTTTTACACGCGTTTTAAATTTTATTGCCGAAATCGCTTTTTCTCGCCGAGATAAGCACGTTTTCTGAAATGCCGCTCTCCCGTCACTCTGGTTAAAGTGTTGTGAAAAAAAAGGCTGTTGGGGGCTAAGGAGTATCGAGTTGATCATTATACATGAAGAAATAACAATTTCATCGTTTGGTTTATGTTTTACACGCGTTTTAAATTTTATTGCCGAAATCGCTTTTTCTCGCCGAGATGAGCACGTTTTCTGAAATGCGCTCTCCCGTCACTCTGGTTAAAGTGTTATGAAAAAAAGGCTGTTGGGGGCTAGGGAGTATCGAGTTGATCATTATACATGAAGAAATAACCAATTTCATCGTTTGGTTTATGTTTTACACGCGTTTTAAATTTTATTGCGAAATCGCTTTTTCTCGCCGAGATAAGCACGTTTTCTGAAATGCCGCTCTCCCGTCACTCTGGTTAAAGTGTTATGAAAAAAAAGGCTGTTGGGGGCTAGGGAGTATCGAGTTGATCATTATACATGAAGAAATAACCAATTTCATCGTTTGGTTTATGTTTTACACGCGTTTTAAATTTATTGCCGAAATCGCTTTTTCCTCGCCGAGATAAGCACGTTTTCTGAAATGCCGCTCTCCCGTCACTCTGGTTAAAGTGTTATGAAAAAAAAGGCTGTTGGGGGCTAGGGAGTATCGAGTTGATCATTATACATGAAGAAATAACCAATTTCATCGTTTGGTTTATGTTTTACACGCGTTTTAAATTTTATTGCCGAAATCGCTTTTTCTCGCCGAGATAAGCACGTTTTCTGAAATGCCGCTCTCCCGTCACTCTGGTTAAAGTGTTATGAAAAAAAGGCTGTTGGGGGCTAGGAGTATCGAGTTGATCATTATACATGAAGAAATAACCAATTCATCGTTTGGTTATGTTTACACGCGTTTTAAATTTTATTGCTGAAATCGCTTTTTCTCGCCGAGATAAGCACGTTTTCTGAATGCGCTCTCCCGTCACTCTGGTTAAAGTATTATGAAAAAAAAGGCTGTTGGGGGCTAGGGAGTATCGAGTTGATCATTATACATGAAGAAATAACCAATTTCATCGTTTGGTTTATGTTTTACACGCGTTTTAAATTTTATTGCCGAAATCGCTTTTTCTCGCCGAGATAAGCACGTTTTCTGAAATGCCGCTCTCCCGTCACTCTGGTTAAAGTGTTATGAAAAAAAGGCTGTTGGGGGCTAGGGAGTATCGAGTTGATCATTATACATGAAGAAATAACCAATTTCATCGTTTGGTTTATGTTTTACACGCGTTTTAAATTTTATTGCCGAAATCGCTTTTTCTCGCCGAGATAAGCACGTTTTCTGAAATGCCGCTCTCCCGTCACTCTGGTTAAAGTGTTATGAAAAAAAAGGCTGTTGGGGGCTAGGGAGTATCGAGTTGATCATTATACATGAAGAAATAACCAATTTCATCGTTTGGTTTATGTTTTACACGCGTTTAAATTTTATTGCCGAAATCGCTTTTTCTCGCCGAGATAAGCACGTTTTCTGAAATGCCGCTCTCCCGTCACTCTGGTTAAAGTGTTATGAAAAAAAAGGCTGTTGGGGGCTAGGGAGTATCGAGTTGATCATTATACATGAAGAAATAACCAATTTCATCGTTTGGTTTATGTTTTACACGCGTTTTAAATTTTATTGCCGAAATCGCTTTTTCTCGCCGAGATAAGCACGTTTTCTGAAATGCCGCTCTCCCGTCACTCTGGTTAAAGTGTTATAAAAAAAAGGCTGTTGGGGGCTAGGGAGTATCGAGTTGATCATTATACATGACCAATTTCATCGTTTGGTTTATGTTTTACACGCGTTTTAAATTTTATTGCCGAAATCGCTTTTTCTCGCCGAGATAAGCACGTTTTCTGAAATGCCGCTCTCCCGTCACTCTGGTTAAAGTGTTATGAAAAAAAAGGCTGTTGGGGGCTAGGGAGTATCGAGTTGATCATTATACATGAAGAAATAACCAATTTCATCGTTTGGTTTATGTTTTACACGCGTTTTAAATTTTATTGCCGAAATCGCTTTTTCTCGCCGAGATAAGCACGTTTTCTGAAATGCCGCTCTCCCGTCACTCTGGTTAAAGTGTTATGAAAAAAAAGGCTGTTGGGGGCTAGGGAGTATCGAGTTGATCATTATACATGAAGAAATAACCAATTTCATCGTTTGGTTTATGTTTTACACGCGTTTTAAATTTTATTGCCGAAATCGCTTTTTCTCGCCGAGATAAGCACGTTTTCTGAAATGCCGCTCTCCCGTCACTCTGGTTAAAGTGTTATGAAAAAAAAGGCTGTTGGGGGCTAGGGAGTATCGAGTTGATCATTATACATGAAGAAATAACCAATTTCATCGTTTGGTTTATGTTTTACACGCGTTTTAAATTTTATTGCCGAAATCGCTTTTTCTCGCCGAGATAAGCACGTTTTCTGAAATGCCGCTCTCCCGTCACTCTGGTTAAAGTGTTATGAAAAAAAAGGCTGTTGGGGGCTAGGGAGTATCGAGTTGATCATTATACATGAAGAAATAACCAATTTCATCGTTTGGTTTATGTTTTACACGCGTTTTAAATTTTATTGCCGAAATCGCTTTTTCTCGCCGAGATAAGCACGTTTTCTGAAATGCCGCTCTCCCGTCACTCTGGTTAAAGTGTTATGAAAAAAAAGGCTGTTGGGGGCTAGGGAGTATCGAGTTGATCATTATACATGAAGAAATAACCAATTTCATCGTTTGGTTTATGTTTTACACGCGTTTTAAATTTTATTGCCGAAATCGCTTTTTCTCGCCGAGATAAGCACGTTTTCTGAAATGCCGCTCTCCCGTCACTCTGGTTAAAGTGTTATGAAAAAAAAGGCTGTTGGGGGCTAGGGAGTATCGAGTTGATCATTATACATGAAGAAATAACCAATTTCATCGTTTGGTTTATGTTTTACACGCGTTTTAAATTTTATTGCCGAAATCGCTTTTTCTCGCACGAGATAAGCACGTTTTCTGAAATGCCGCTCTCCCGTCACTCTGGTTAAAGTGTTATGAAAAAAAAGGCTGTTGGGGGCTAGGGAGTATCGAGTTGATCATTATACATGAAGAAATAACCAATTTCATCGTTTGGTTTATGTTTTACACGCGTTTTAAATTTTATTGCCGAAATCGCTTTTTCTCGCCGAGATAAGCACGTTTTCTGAAATGCCGCTCTCCCGTCACTCTGGTTAAAGTGTTATGAAAAAAAAGGCTGTTGGGGGCTAGGGAGTATCGAGTTGATCATTATACATGAAGAAATAACCAATTTCATCGTTTGGTTTATGTTTTACACGCGTTTTAAATTTTATTGCCGAAATCGCTTTTTCTCGCCGAGATAAGCACGTTTTCTGAAATGCCGCTCTCCCGTCACTCTGGTTAAAGTGTTATGAAAAAAAAGGCTGTTGGGGGCTAGGGAGTATCGAGTTGATCATTATACATGAAGAAATAACCAATTTCATCGTTTGGTTTATGTTTTACACGCGTTTTAAATTTTATTGCCGAAATCGCTTTTTCTCGCCGAGATAAGCACGTTTTCTGAAATGCCGCTCTCCCGTCACTCTGGTTAAAGTGTTATGAAAAAAAAGGCTGTTGGGGGCTAGGGAGTATCGAGTTGATCATTATACATGAAGAAATAACCAATTTCATCGTTTGGTTTATGTTTTACACGCGTTTTAAATTTTATTGCCGAAATCGCTTTTTCTCGCCGAGATAAGCACGTTTTCTGAAATGCCGCTCTCCCGTCACTCTGGTTAAAGTGTTATGAAAAAAAAGGCTGTTGGGGGCTAGGGAGTATCGAGTTGATCATTATACATGAAGAAATAACCAATTTCATCGTTTGGTTTATGTTTTACACGCGTTTTAAATTTTATTGCCGAAATCGCTTTTTCTCGCCGAGATAAGCACGTTTTCTGAAATGCCGCTCTCCCGTCACTCTGGTTAAAGTGTTATGAAAAAAAAGGCTGTTGGGGGCTAGGGAGTATCGAGTTGATCATTATACATGAAGAAATAACCAATTTCATCGTTTGGTTTATGTTTTACACGCGTTTTAAATTTTATTGCCGAAATCGCTTTTTCTCGCCGAGATAAGCACGTTTTCTGAAATGCCGCTCTCCCGTCACTCTGGTTAAAGTGTTATGAAAAAAAAGGCTGTTGGGGGCTAGGGAGTATCGAGTTGATCATTATACATGAAGAAATAACCAATTTCATCGTTTGGTTTATGTTTTACACGCGTTTTAAATTTTATTGCCGAAATCGCTTTTTCTCGCCGAGATAAGCACGTTTTCTGAAATGCCGCTCTCCCGTCACTCTGGTTAAAGTGTTATGAAAAAAAAGGCTATTGGGGGCTAGGGAGTATCGAGTTGATCATTATACATGAAGAAATAACCAATTTCATCGTTTGGTTTATGTTTTACACGCGTTTTAAATTTTATTGCCGAAATCGCTTTTTCTCGCCGAGATAAGCACGTTTTCTGAAATGCCGCTCTCCCGTCACTCTGGTTAAAGTGTTATGAAAAAAAAGGCTGTTGGGGGCTAGGGAGTATCGAGTTGATCATTATACATGAAGAAATAACCAATTTCATCGTTTGGTTTATGTTTTACACGCGTTTTAAATTTTATTGCCGAAATCGCTTTTTCTCGCCGAGATAAGCACGTTTTCTGAAATGCCGCTCTCCCGTCACTCTGGTTAAAGTGTTATGAAAAAAAAGGCTGTTGGGGGCTAGGGAGTATCGAGTTGATCATTATACATGAAGAAATAACCAATTTCATCGTTTGGTTTATGTTTTACACGCGTTTTAAATTTTATTGCCGAAATCGCTTTTTCTCGCCGAGATAAGCACGTTTTCTGAAATGCCGCTCTCCCGTCACTCTGGTTAAAGTGTTATGAAAAAAAAGGCTGTTGGGGGCTAGGGAGTATCGAGTTGATCATTATACATGAAGAAATAACCAATTTCATCGTTTGGTTTATGTTTTACACGCGTTTTAAATTTTATTGCCGAAATCGCTTTTTCTCGCCGAGATAAGCACGTTTTCTGAAATGCCGCTCTCCCGTCACTCTGGTTAAAGTGTTATGAAAAAAAAGGCTGTTGGGGGCTAGGGAGTATCGAGTTGATCATTATACATGAAGAAATAACCAATTTCATCGTTTGGTTTATGTTTTACACGCGTTTTAAATTTTATTGCCGAAATCGCTTTTTCTCGCCGAGATAAGCACGTTTTCTGAAATGCCGCTCTCCCGTCACTCTGGTTAAAGTGTTATGAAAAAAAAGGCTGTTGGGGGCTAGGGAGTATCGAGTTGATCATTATACATGAAGAAATAACCAATTTCATCGTTTGGTTTATGTTTTACACGCGTTTTAAATTTTATTGCCGAAATCGCTTTTTCTCGCCGAGATAAGCACGTTTTCTGAAATGCCGCTCTCCCGTCACTCTGGTTAAAGTGTTATGAAAAAAAAGGCTGTTGGGGGCTAGGGAGTATCGAGTTGATCATTATACATGAAGAAATAACCAATTTCATCGTTTGGTTTATGTTTTACACGCGTTTTAAATTTTATTGCCGAAATCGCTTTTTCTCGCCGAGATAAGCACGTTTTCTGAAATGCCGCTCTCCCGTCACTCTGGTTAAAGTGTTATGAAAAAAAAGGCTGTTGGGGGCTAGGGAGTATCGAGTTGATCATTATACATGAAGAAATAACCAATTTCATCGTTTGGTTTATGTTTTACACGCGTTTTAAATTTTATTGCCGAAATCGCTTTTTCTCGCCGAGATAAGCACGTTTTCTGAAATGCCGCTCTCCCGTCACTCTGGTTAAAGTGTTATGAAAAAAAAGGCTGTTGGGGGCTAGGGAGTATCGAGTTGATCATTATACATGAAGAAATAACCAATTTCATCGTTTGGTTTATGTTTTACACGCGTTTTAAATTTTATTGCCGAAATCGCTTTTTCTCGCCGAGATAAGCACGTTTTCTGAAATGCCGCTCTCCCGTCACTCTGGTTAAAGTGTTATGAAAAAAAAGGCTGTTGGGGGCTAGGGAGTATCGAGTTGATCATTATACATGAAGAAATAACCAATTTCATCGTTTGGTTTATGTTTTACACGCGTTTTAAATTTTATTGCCGAAATCGCTTTTTCTCGCCGAGATAAGCACGTTTTCTGAAATGCCGCTCTCCCGTCACTCTGGTTAAAGTGTTATGAAAAAAAAGGCTGTTGGGGGCTAGGGAGTATCGAGTTGATCATTATGCATGAAGAAATAACCAATTTCATCGTTTGGTTTATGTTTTACACGCGTTTTAAATTTTATTGCCGAAATCGCTTTTTCTCGCCGAGATAAGCACGTTTTCTGAAATGCCGCTCTCCCGTCACTCTGGTTAAAGTGTTATGAAAAAAAAGGCTGTTGGGGGCTAGGGAGTATCGAGTTGATCATTATACATGAAGAAATAACCAATTTCATCGTTTGGTTTATGTTTTACACGCGTTTTAAATTTTATTGCCGAAATCGCTTTTTCTCGCCGAGATAAGCACGTTTTCTGAAATGCCGCTCTCCCGTCACTCTGGTTAAAGTGTTATGAAAAAAAAGGCTGTTGGGGGCTAGGGAGTATCGAGTTGATCATTATACATGAAGAAATAACCAATTTCATCGTTTGGTTTATGTTTTACACGCGTTTTAAATTTTATTGCCGAAATCGCTTTTTCTCGCCGAGATAAGCACGTTTTCTGAAATGCCGCTCTCCCGTCACTCTGGTTAAAGTGTTATGAAAAAAAAAGGCTGTTGGGGGCTAGGGAGTATCGAGTTGATCATTATACACGAAGAAATAACCAATTTCATCGTTTGGTTTATGTTTTACACGCGTTTTAAATTTTATTGCCGAAATCGCTTTTTCTCGCCGAGATAAGCACGTTTTCTGAAATGCCGCTCTCCCGTCACTCTGGTTAAAGTGTTATGAAAAAAAAGGCTGTTGGGGGCTAGGGAGTATCGAGTTGATCATTATACATGAAGAAATAACCAATTTCATCGTTTGGTTTATGTTTTACACGATGCTGAGCTCCAGCTGGAAGTGTAAAAAGAACCGGGCTGGTTAAAAAAAGAACCGGGCGACCCGGTAAAATTGCTTAGCCGGGGCTCTGGAAGCCTAATACGGCGTGATCTTGTCCAAAAAGCCGCTGCTGAGCTCCAGCTGGAAGTGTAAAAAGAACCGGGCTGGTTCAAAAAAAGAACCGGGCGACACGGTAAAATTGCTTAGCCGGGGCTCTGGAAGCCTAACACGGCGTGATCTTGTCCAAAAAGCCGCTGCTGAGCTCCAGCTGGAAGTGTAAAAAGAACCGGGCTGGTTAAAAAAAAAGAACCGGGCGGCCCGGTAAAATTGCTTAGCCGGGGCTCTGGAAGCCTAACCCGGCGTGATACTGTGCAAAAAGCCGCTGCTGAGCTCCAGCTGGAAGTGTAAAAAAAACCGGGCTGATTAAAAAAAAGAACCGGGCGACCCTGTAAAATTGCTTAGCCGGGGCTCTGGAAGCCTAACACGGCGTGATCTTGTCCAAAAACCCGCTGCCTAGCTCCAGCTGGAAGTGTAAAAAGAACCGGGCTGGTTAAAAAAAAGAACCGGGCGGGCCGGTAAAATTGCTTAGCCGGGGCTCTGGAAGCCTAACACGGCGTTATCTTGTCCAAAAAGCCGCTCGTGAGCTCCAGCTGGAAGTGTAAAAAGAACCGGGCTGGTTCAAAAAAAAGAACCGGGCGGCCCGGTAGAATTGCTTAGCCGAGGTCCTGGAAGCCTAACCCGGCGTGATCTTGCGCAAAAAGCCGCTGCCGAGCTCCAGCTGTAAGTGTAAAAAGAACCGGGCTGGTTCAAAAAAAGAACCGGGCGGCCCGGTAAAATTGCTTAGCCGGGGTCCTGGAAGCCTAACGCGGCATGATCTTGCCCGAAAGTCGGCCTCTATACTTCCATATTAGGTACCAGGCGCTCAGAGCCAACTTGGCAAAAATTTTCTAAGTGCCCACGGCTCTGCGGGGATTGTGCGTCCGACCCGCGCCGGTTCTCCAGCCGGCCTAAAATAACGCAAAACCAGCCTCTCCCCCTGGAGCTCACAGCCAAAGGCGAAACTTTTCTAAGTGCCTACGGCTCTGCGGGCTTTTGAGTCCGCCCCGCGCCGGTTCGTCGGTCGGCCTCAAAAAGCGAAAAATCAGCCTCTCTCCCTGGAGCTCGACTCGAGTTGATCATTATACATGAAGAAATAACCAATTTCATCGTTTGGTTTATGTTTTACACGCGTTTTAAATTTTATTGCCGAAATCGCTTTTTCTCGCCGAGATAAGCACGTTTTCTGAAATGCCGCTCTCCCGTCACTCTGGTTAAAGTGTTATGAAAAAAAAGGCTGTTGGGGGCTAGGGAGTATCGAGTTGATCATTATACATGAAGAAATAACCAATTTCATCGTTTGGTTTATGTTTTACACGCGTTTTAAATTTTATTGCCGAAATCGCTTTTTCTCGCCGAGATAAGCACGTTTTCTGAAATGCCGCTCTCCCGTCACTCTGGTTAAAGTGTTATGAAAAAAAAGGCTGTTGGGGGCTAGGGAGTATCGAGTTGATCATTATACATGAAGAAATAACCAATTTCATCGTTTGGTTTATGTTTTACACGCGTTTTAAATTTTATTGCCGAAATCGCTTTTTCTCGCCGAGATAAGCACGTTTTCTGAAATGCCGCTCTCCCGTCACTCTGGTTAAAGTGTTATGAAAAAAAAGGCTGTTGGGGGCTAGGGAGTATCGAGTTGATCATTATACATGAAGAAATAACCAATTTCATCGTTTGGTTTATGTTTTACACGCGTTTTAAATTTTATTGCCGAAATCGCTTTTTCTCGCCGAGATAAGCACGTTTTCTGAAATGCCGCTCTCCCGTCACTCTGGTTAAAGTGTTATGAAAAAAAAGGCTGTTGGGGGCTAGGGAGTATCGAGTTGATCATTATACATGAAGAAATAACCAATTTCATCGTTTGGTTTATGTTTTACACGCGTTTTAAATTTTATTGCCGAAATCGCTTTTTCTCGCCGAGATAAGCACGTTTTCTGAAATGCCGCTCTCCCGTCACTCTGGTTAAAGTGTTATGAAAAAAAAGGCTGTTGGGGGCTAGGGAGTATCGAGTTGATCATTATACATGAAGAAATAACCAATTTCATCGTTTGGTTTATGTTTTACACGCGTTTTAAATTTTATTGCCGAAATCGCTTTTTCTCGCCGAGATAAGCACGTTTTCTGAAATGCCGCTCTCCCGTCACTCTGGTTAAAGTGTTATGAAAAAAAAGGCTGTTGGGGGCTAGGGAGTATCGAGTTGATCATTATACATGAAGAAATAACCAATTTCATCGTTTGGTTTATGTTTTACACGCGTTTTAAATTTTATTGCCGAAATCGCTTTTTCTCGCCGAGATAAGCACGTTTTCTGAAATGCCGCTCTCCCGTCACTCTGGTTAAAGTGTTATGAAAAAAAAGGCTGTTGGGGGCTAGGGAGTATCGAGTTGATCATTATACATGAAGAAATAACCAATTTCATCGTTTGGTTTATGTTTTACACGCGTTTTAAATTTTATTGCCGAAATCGCTTTTTCTCGCCGAGATAAGCACGTTTTCTGAAATGCCGCTCTCCCGTCACTCTGGTTAAAGTGTTATGAAAAAAAAGGCTGTTGGGGGCTAGGGAGTATCGAGTTGATCATTATACATGAAGAAATAACCAATTTCATCGTTTGGTTTATGTTTTACACGCGTTTTAAATTTTATTGCCGAAATCGCTTTTTCTCGCCGAGATAAGCACGTTTTCTGAAATGCCGCTCTCCCGTCACTCTGGTTAAAGTGTTATGAAAAAAAGGCTGTTGGGGGCTAGGGAGTATCGAGTTGATCATTATACATGAAGAAATAACCAATTTCATCGTTTGGTTTATGTTTTACACGCGTTTTAAATTTTATTGCCGAAATCGCTTTTTCTCGCCGAGATAAGCACGTTTTCTGAAATGCCGCTCTCCCGTCACTCTGGTTAAAGTGTTATGAAAAAAAAGGCTGTTGGGGGCTAGGGAGTATCGAGTTGATCATTATACATGAAGAAATAACCAATTTCATCGTTTGGTTTATGTTTTACACGCGTTTTAAATTTTATTGCCGAAATCGCTTTTTCTCGCCGAGATAAGCACGTTTTCTGAAATGCCGCTCTCCCGTCACTCTGGTTAAAGTGTTATGAAAAAAAAGGCTGTTGGGGGCTAGGGAGTATCGAGTTGATCATTATACATGAAGAAATAACCAATTTCATCGTTTGGTTTATGTTTTACACGCGTTTTAAATTTTATTGCCGAAATCGCTTTTTCTCGCCGAGATAAGCACGTTTTCTGAAATGCCGCTCTCCCGTCACTCTGGTTAAAGTGTTATGAAAAAAAAGGCTGTTGGGGGCTAGGGAGTATCGAGTTGATCATTATACATGAAGAAATAACCAATTTCATCGTTTGGTTTATGTTTTACACGCGTTTTAAATTTTATTGCCGAAATCGCTTTTTCTCGCCGAGATAAGCACGTTTTCTGAAATGCCGCTCTCCCGTCACTCTGGTTAAAGTGTTATGAAAAAAAAGGCTGTTGGGGGCTAGGGAGTATCGAGTTGATCATTATACATGAAGAAATAACCAATTTCATCGTTTGGTTTATGTTTTACACGCGTTTTAAATTTTATTGCCGAAATCGCTTTTTCCTGCCGAGATGAGCACGTTTTCTGAAATGCCGCTCTCCCGTCACTCTGGTTAAAGTGTTATGAAAAAAAAGGCTGTTGGGGGCTAGGGAGTATCGAGTTGATCATTATACATGAAGAAAAACCCAATTTCATCGTTTGGTTCATGTTTTACACGCGTTTTAAATTTTATTGCCGAAATCGCTTTTTCTCGCCAAGATAAGCACGTTTTCTGAAATGCCGCTCTCCCGTCACTCTGGTTAAAGTGTTATGAAAAAAAAAGGCTGTTGGGGGCTAGGGAGTATCGAGTTGATCATTATACATGAAGAAATAACCAATTTCATCGTTTGGTTTATGTTTTACACGCGTTTTAAATTTTATTGCCGAAATCGCTTTTTCTCGCCGAGATAAGCACGTTTTCTGAAATGCCGCTCTCCCGTCACTCTGGTTAAAGTGTTATGAAAAAAAAAGGCTGTTGGGGGCTAGGGAGTATCGAGTTGATCATTATACATGAAGAAATAACCAATTTCATCGTTTGGTTTATGTTTTACACGCGTTTTAAATTTTATTGCCGAAATCGCTTTTTCTCGCCGAGATAAGCACGTTTTCTGAAATGCCGCTCTCCCGTCACTCTGGTTAAAGTGTTATGAAAAAAAAGGCTGTTGGGGGCTAGGGAGTATCGAGTTGATCATTATACATGAAGAAATAACCAATTTCATCGTTTGGTTTATGTTTTACACGCGTTTTAAATTTTATTGCCGAAATCGCTTTTTCTCGCCGAGATAAGCACGTTTTCTGAAATGCCGCTCTCCCGTCACTCTGGTTAAAGTGTTATGAAAAAAAAGGCTGTTGGGGGCTAGGGAGTATCGAGTTGATCATTATACATGAAGAAATAACCAATTTCATCGTTTGGTTTATGTTTTACACGCGTTTTAAATTTTATTGCCGAAATCGCTTTTTCTCGCCGAGATAAGCACGTTTTCTGAAATGCCGCTCTCCCGTCACTCTGGTTAAAGTGTTATGAAAAAAAAGGCTGTTGGGGGCTAGGGAGTATCGAGTTGATCATTATACATGAAGAAATAACCAATTTCATCGTTTGGTTTATGTTTTACACGCGTTTTAAATTTTATTGCCGAAATCGCTTTTTCTCGCCGAGATAAGCACGTTTTCTGAAATGCCGCTCTCCCGTCACTCTGGTTAAAGTGTTATGAAAAAAAAGGCTGTTGGGGGCTAGGGAGTATCGAGTTGATCATTATACATGAAGAAATAACCAATTTCATCGTTTGGTTTATGTTTTACACGCGTTTTAAATTTTATTGCCGAAATCGCTTTTTCTCGCCGAGATAAGCACGTTTTCTGAAATGCCGCTCTCCCGTCACTCTGGTTAAAGTGTTATGAAAAAAAAGGCTGTTGGGGGCTAGGGAGTATCGAGTTGATCATTATACATGAAGAAATAACCAATTTCATCGTTTGGTTTATGTTTTACACGCGTTTTAAATTTTATTGCCAAAATCGCTTTTTCTCGCCGAGATAAGCACGTTTTCTGAAATGCCGCTCTCCCGTCACTCTGGTTAAAGTGTTATGAAAAAAAAGGCTGTTGGGGGCTAGGGAGTATCGAGTTGATCATTATACATGAAGAAATAACCAATTTCATCGTTTGGTTTATGTTTTACACGATGCTGAGCTCCAGCTGGAAGTGTAAAAAGAACCGGGCTGGTTAAAAAAAGAACCGGGCGACCCGGTAAAATTGCTTAGCCGGGGCTCTGGAAGCCTAATACGGCGTGATCTTGTCCAAAAAGCCGCTGCTGAGCTCCAGCTGGAAGTGTAAAAAGAACCGGGCTGGTTCAAAAAAAGAACCGGGCGACACGGTAAAATTGCTTAGCCGGGGCTCTGGAAGCCTAACACGGCGTGATCTTGTCCAAAAAGCCGCTGCTGAGCTCCAGCTGGAAGTGTAAAAAGAACCGGGCTGGTTAAAAAAAAAGAACCGGGCGGCCCGGTAAAATTGCTTAGCCGGGGCTCTGGAAGCCTAACCCGGCGTGATACTGTGCAAAAAGCCGCTGCTGAGCTCCAGCTGGAAGTGTAAAAAAAACCGGGCTGGTTAAAAAAAAGAACCGGGCGACCCTGTAAAATTGCTTAGCCGGGGCTCTGGAAGCCTAACACGGCGTGATCTTGTCCAAAAACCCGCTGCCTAGCTCCAGCTGGAAGTGTAAAAAGAACCGGGCTGGTTAAAAAAAAGAACCGGGCGGGCCGGTAAAATTGCTTAGCCGGGGCTCTGGAAGCCTAACACGGCGTTATCTTGTCCAAAAAGCCGCTCGTGAGCTCCAGCTGGAAGTGTAAAAAGAACCGGGCTGGTTCAAAAAAAAGAACCGGGCGGCCCGGTAGAATTGCTTAGCCGAGGTCCTGGAAGCCTAACCCGGCGTGATCTTGCGCAAAAAGCCGCTGCCGAGCTCCAGCTGTAAGTGTAAAAAGAACCGGGCTGGTTCAAAAAAAGAACCGGGCGGCCCGGTAAAATTGCTTAGCCGGGGTCCTGGAAGCCTAACGCGGCATGATCTTGCCCGAAAGTCGGCCTCTATACTTCCATATTAGGTACCAGGCGCTCAGAGCCAACTTGGCAAAAATTTTCTAAGTGCCCACGGCTCTGCGGGGATTGTGCGTCCGACCCGCGCCGGTTCTCCAGCCGGCCTAAAATAACGCAAAACCAGCCTCTCCCCCTGGAGCTCACAGCCAAAGGCGAAACTTTTCTAAGTGCCTACGGCTCTGCGGGCTTTTGAGTCCGCCCCGCGCCGGTTCGTCGGTCGGCCTCAAAAAGCGAAAAATCAGCCTCTCTCCCTGGAGCTCGACTCGAGTTGATCATTATACATGAAGAAATAACCAATTTCATCGTTTGGTTTATGTTTTACACGCGTTTTAAATTTTATTGCCGAAATCGCTTTTTCTCGCCGAGATAAGCACGTTTTCTGAAATGCCGCTCTCCCGTCACTCTGGTTAAAGTGTTATGAAAAAAAAGGCTGTTGGGGGCTAGGGAGTATCGAGTTGATCATTATACATGAAGAAATAACCAATTTCATCGTTTGGTTTATGTTTTACACGCGTTTTAAATTTTATTGCCGAAATCGCTTTTTCTCGCCGAGATAAGCACGTTTTCTGAAATGCCGCTCTCCCGTCACTCTGGTTAAAGTGTTATGAAAAAAAAGGCTGTTGGGGGCTAGGGAGTATCGAGTTGATCATTATACATGAAGAAATAACCAATTTCATCGTTTGGTTTATGTTTTACACGCGTTTTAAATTTTATTGCCGAAATCGCTTTTTCTCGCCGAGATAAGCACGTTTTCTGAAATGCCGCTCTCCCGTCACTCTGGTTAAAGTGTTATGAAAAAAAAGGCTGTTGGGGGCTAGGGAGTATCGAGTTGATCATTATACATGAAGAAATAACCAATTTCATCGTTTGGTTTATGTTTTACACGCGTTTTAAATTTTATTGCCGAAATCGCTTTTTCTCGCCGAGATAAGCACGTTTTCTGAAATGCCGCTCTCCCGTCACTCTGGTTAAAGTGTTATGAAAAAAAAGGCTGTTGGGGGCTAGGGAGTATCGAGTTGATCATTATACATGAAGAAATAACCAATTTCATCGTTTGGTTTATGTTTTACACGCGTTTTAAATTTTATTGCCGAAATCGCTTTTTCTCGCCGAGATAAGCACGTTTTCTGAAATGCCGCTCTCCCGTCACTCTGGTTAAAGTGTTATGAAAAAAAAGGCTGTTGGGGGCTAGGGAGTATCGAGTTGATCATTATACATGAAGAAATAACCAATTTCATCGTTTGGTTTATGTTTTACACGCGTTTTAAATTTTATTGCCGAAATCGCTTTTTCTCGCCGAGATAAGCACGTTTTCTGAAATGCCGCTCTCCCGTCACTCTGGTTAAAGTGTTATGAAAAAAAAGGCTGTTGGGGGCTAGGGAGTATCGAGTTGATCATTATACATGAAGAAATAACCAATTTCATCGTTTGGTTTATGTTTTACACGCGTTTTAAATTTTATTGCCGAAATCGCTTTTTCTCGCCGAGATAAGCACGTTTTCTGAAATGCCGCTCTCCCGTCACTCTGGTTAAAGTGTTATGAAAAAAAAGGCTGTTGGGGGCTAGGGAGTATCGAGTTGATCATTATACATGAAGAAATAACCAATTTCATCGTTTGGTTTATGTTTTACACGCGTTTTAAATTTTATTGCCGAAATCGCTTTTTCTCGCCGAGATAAGCACGTTTTCTGAAATGCCGCTCTCCCGTCACTCTGGTTAAAGTGTTATGAAAAAAAAGGCTGTTGGGGGCTAGGGAGTATCGAGTTGATCATTATACATGAAGAAATAACCAATTTCATCGTTTGGTTTATGTTTTACACGCGTTTTAAATTTTATTGCCGAAATCGCTTTTTCTCGCCGAGATAAGCACGTTTTCTGAAATGCCGCTCTCCCGTCACTCTGGTTAAAGTGTTATGAAAAAAAGGCTGTTGGGGGCTAGGGAGTATCGAGTTGATCATTATACATGAAGAAATAACCAATTTCATCGTTTGGTTTATGTTTTACACGCGTTTTAAATTTTATTGCCGAAATCGCTTTTTCTCGCCGAGATAAGCACGTTTTCTGAAATGCCGCTCTCCCGTCACTCTGGTTAAAGTGTTATGAAAAAAAAGGCTGTTGGGGGCTAGGGAGTATCGAGTTGATCATTATACATGAAGAAATAACCAATTTCATCGTTTGGTTTATGTTTTACACGCGTTTTAAATTTTATTGCCGAAATCGCTTTTTCTCGCCGAGATAAGCACGTTTTCTGAAATGCCGCTCTCCCGTCACTCTGGTTAAAGTGTTATGAAAAAAAAGGCTGTTGGGGGCTAGGGAGTATCGAGTTGATCATTATACATGAAGAAATAACCAATTTCATCGTTTGGTTTATGTTTTACACGCGTTTTAAATTTTATTGCCGAAATCGCTTTTTCTCGCCGAGATAAGCACGTTTTCTGAAATGCCGCTCTCCCGTCACTCTGGTTAAAGTGTTATGAAAAAAAAGGCTGTTGGGGGCTAGGGAGTATCGAGTTGATCATTATACATGAAGAAATAACCAATTTCATCGTTTGGTTTATGTTTTACACGCGTTTTAAATTTTATTGCCGAAATCGCTTTTTCTCGCCGAGATAAGCACGTTTTCTGAAATGCCGCTCTCCCGTCACTCTGGTTAAAGTGTTATGAAAAAAAAGGCTGTTGGGGGCTAGGGAGTATCGAGTTGATCATTATACATGAAGAAATAACCAATTTCATCGTTTGGTTTATGTTTTACACGCGTTTTAAATTTTATTGCCGAAATCGCTTTTTCCTGCCGAGATGAGCACGTTTTCTGAAATGCCGCTCTCCCGTCACTCTGGTTAAAGTGTTATGAAAAAAAAGGCTGTTGGGGGCTAGGGAGTATCGAGTTGATCATTATACATGAAGAAAAACCCAATTTCATCGTTTGGTTCATGTTTTACACGCGTTTTAAATTTTATTGCCGAAATCGCTTTTTCTCGCCAAGATAAGCACGTTTTCTGAAATGCCGCTCTCCCGTCACTCTGGTTAAAGTGTTATGAAAAAAAAGGCTGTTGGGGGCTAGGGAGTATCGAGTTGATCATTATACATGAAGAAATAACCAATTTCATCGTTTGGTTTATGTTTTACACGCGTTTTAAATTTTATTGCCGAAATCGCTTTTTCTCGCCGAGATAAGCACGTTTTCTGAAATGCCGCTCTCCCGTCACTCTGGTTAAAGTGTTATGAAAAAAAAAGGCTGTTGGGGGCTAGGGAGTATCGAGTTGATCATTATACATGAAGAAATAACCAATTTCATCGTTTGGTTTATGTTTTACACGCGTTTTAAATTTTATTGCCGAAATCGCTTTTTCTCGCCGAGATAAGCACGTTTTCTGAAATGCCGCTCTCCCGTCACTCTGGTTAAAGTGTTATGAAAAAAAAGGCTGTTGGGGGCTAGGAATTATCGAGTTGATCATTATACATGAAGAAATAACCAATTTCATCGTTTGGTTTATGTTTTACACGCGTTTTAAATTTTATTGCCGAAATCGCTTTTTCTCGCCGAGATAAGCACGTTTTCTGAAATGCCGCTCTCCCGTCACTCTGGTTAAAGTGTTATGAAAAAAAAGGCTGTTGGGGGCTAGGGAGTATCGAGTTGATCATTATACATGAAGAAATAACCAATTTCATCGTTTGGTTTATGTTTTACACGCGTTTTAAATTTTATTGCCGAAATCGCTTTTTCTCGCCGAGATAAGCACGTTTTCTGAAATGCCGCTCTCCCGTCACTCTGGTTAAAGTGTTATGAAAAAAAAGGCTGTTGGGGGCTAGGGAGTATCGAGTTGATCATTATACATGAAGAAATAACCAATTTCATCGTTTGGTTTATGTTTTACACGCGTTTTAAATTTTATTGCCGAAATCGCTTTTTCTCGCCGAGATAAGCACGTTTTCTGAAATGCCGCTCTCCCGTCACTCTGGTTAAAGTGTTATGAAAAAAAAGGCTGTTGGGGGCTAGGGAGTATCGAGTTGATCATTATACATGAAGAAATAACCAATTTCATCGTTTGGTTTATGTTTTACACGCGTTTTAAATTTTATTGCCGAAATCGCTTTTTCTCGCCGAGATAAGCACGTTTTCTGAAATGCCGCTCTCCCGTCACTCTGGTTAAAGTGTTATGAAAAAAAAGGCTGTTGGGGGCTAGGGAGTATCGAGTTGATCATTATACATGAAGTAATAACCAATTTCATCGTTTGGTTTATGTTTTACACGCGTTTTAAATTTTATTGCCGAAATCGCTTTTTCTCGCCGAGATAAGCACGTTTTCTGAAATGCCGCTCTCCCGTCACTCTGGTTAAAGTGTTATGAAAAAAAAGGCTGTTGGGGGCTAGGGAGTATCGAGTTGATCATTATACATGAAGAAATAACCAATTTCATCGTTTGGTTTATGTTTTACACGCGTTTTAAATTTTATTGCCGAAATCGCTTTTTCTCGCCGAGATAAGCACGTTTTCTGAAATGCCGCTCTCCCGTCACTCTGGTTAAAGTGTTATGAAAAAAAAGGCTGTTGGGGGCTAGGGAGTATCGAGTTGATCATTATACATGAAGAAATAACCAATTTCATCGTTTGGTTTATGTTTTACACGCGTTTTAAATTTTATTGCCGAAATGGCTTTTTCTCGCCGAGATAAGCACGTTTTCTGAAATGCCGCTCTCCCGTCACTCTGGTTAAAGTGTTATGAAAAAAAAGGCTGTTGGGGGCTAGGGAGTATCGAGTTGATCATTATACATGAAGAAATAACCAATTTCATCGTTTGGTTTATGTTTTACACGCGTTTTAAATTTTATTGCCGAAATCGCTTTTTCTCGCCGAGATAAGCACGTTTTCTGAAATGCCGCTCTCCCGTCACTCTGGTTAAAGTGTTATGAAAAAAAAGGCTGTTGGGGGCTAGGGAGTATCGAGTTGATCATTATACATGAAGAAATAACCAATTTCATCGTTTGGTTTATGTTTTACACGCGTTTTAAATTTTATTGCCGAAATCGCTTTTTCTCGCCGAGATAAGCACGTTTTCTGAAATGCCGCTCTCCCGTCACTCTGGTTAAAGTGTTATGAAAAAAAAGGCTGTTGGGGGCTAGGGAGTATCGAGTTGATCATTATACATGAAGAAATAACCAATTTCATCGTTTGGTTTATGTTTTACACGCGTTTTAAATTTTATTGCCGAAATCGCTTTTTCTCGCCGAGATAAGCACGTTTTCTGAAATGCCGCTCTCCCGTCACTCTGGTTAAAGTGTTATGAAAAAAAAGGCTGTTGGGGGCTAGGGAGTATCGAGTTGATCATTATACATGAAGAAATAACCAATTTCATCGTTTGGTTTATGTTTTACACGCGTTTTAAATTTTATTGCCGAAATCGCTTTTTCTCGCCGAGATAAGCACGTTTTCTGAAATGCCGCTCTCCCGTCACTCTGGTTAAAGTGTTATGAAAAAAAAGGCTGTTGGGGGCTAGGGAGTATCGAGTTGATCATTATACATGAAGAAATAACCAATTTCATCGTTTGGTTTATGTTTTACACGCGTTTTAAATTTTATTGCCGAAATCGCTTTTTCCTGCCGAGATGAGCACGTTTTCTGAAATGCCGCTCTCCCGTCACTCTGGTTAAAGTGTTATGAAAAAAAAGGCTGTTGGGGGCTAGGGAGTATCGAGTTGATCATTATACATGAAGAAATAACCAATTTCATCGTTTGGTTTATGTTTTACACGCGTTTTAAATTTTATTGCCAAAATCGCTTTTTCTCGCCGAGATAAGCACGTTTTCTGAAATGCCGCTCTCCCGTCACTCTGGTTAAAGTGTTATGAAAAAAAAGGCTGTTGGGGGCTAGGGAGTATCGAGTTGATCATTATACATGAAGAAATAACCAATTTCATCGTTTGGTTTATGTTTTACACGCGTTTTAAATTTTATTGCCGAAATCGCTTTTTCTCGCCGAGATAAGCACGTTTTCTGAAATGCCGCTCTCCCGTCACTCTGGTTAAAGTGTTATGAAAAAAAGGCTGTTGGGGGCTAGGGAGTATCGAGTTGATCATTATACATGAAGAAATAACCAATTTCATCGTTTGGTTTATGTTTTACACGCGTTTTAAATTTAATTGCCGAAATGGCTTTTTCTCGCCGAGATAAGCACGTTTTCTGAAATGCCGGTCTCCCGTCACTCTGGTTAAAGTGTTATGAAAAAAAAGGCTGTTGGGGGCTAGGGAGTATCGAGTTGATCATTATACATGAAGAAATAACCAATTTCATCGTTTGGTTTATGTTTTACACGCGTTTTAAATTTTATTGCCGAAATCGCTTTTTCTCGCCGAGATAAGCACGTTTTCTGAAATGCCGCTCTCCCGTCACTCTGGTTAAAGTGTTATGAAAAAAAAAGGCTGTTGGGGGCTAGGGAGTATCGAGTTGATCATTATACATGAAGAAATAACCAATTTCATCGTTTGGTTTATGTTTTACACGCGTTTTAAATTTTATTGCCGAAATCGCTTTTTCTCGCCGAGATAAGCACGTTTTCTGAAATGCCGCTCTCCCGTCACTCTGGTTAAAGTGTTATGAAAAAAAAGGCTGTTGGGGGCTAGGGAGTATCGAGTTGATCATTATACATGAAGAAATAACCAATTTCATCGTTTGGTTTATGTTTTACACGCGTTTTAAATTTTATTGCCGAAATCGCTTTTTCTCGCCGAGATAAGCACGTTTTCTGAAATGCCGCTCTCCCGTCACTCTGGTTAAAGTGTTATGAAAAAAAAGGCTGTTGGGGGCTAGGGAGTATCGAGTTGATCATTATACATGAAGAAATAACCAATTTCATCGTTTGGTTTATGTTTTACACGCGTTTTAAATTTTATTGCCGAAATCGCTTTTTCTCGCCGAGATAAGCACGTTTTCTGAAATGCCGCTCTCCCGTCACTCTGGTTAAAGTGTTATGAAAAAAAAGGCTGTTGGGGGCTAGGGAGTATCGAGTTGATCATTATACATGAAGAAATAACCAATTTCATCGTTTGGTTTATGTTTTACACGCGTTTTAAATTTTATTGCCGAAATCGCTTTTTCTCGCCGAGATAAGCACGTTTTCTGAAATGCCGCTCTCCCGTCACTCTGGTTAAAGTGTTATAAAAAAAAAGGCTGTTGGGGGCTAGGGAGTATCGAGTTGATCATTATACATGAAGAAATAACCAATTTCATCGTTTGGTTTATGTTTTACACGCGTTTTAAATTTTATTGCCGAAATCGCTTTTTCTCGCCGAGATAAGCACGTTTTCTGAAATGACGCTCTCCCGTCACTCTGGTTAAAGTGTTATGAAAAAAAAGGCTGTTGGGGGCTAGGGAGTATCGAGTTGATCATTATACATGAAGAAATAACCAATTTCATCGTTTGGTTTATGTTTTACACGCGTTTTAAATTTTATTGCCGAAATCGCTTTTTCTCGCCGAGATAAGCACGTTTTCTGAAATGCCGCTCTCCCGTCACTCTGGTTAAAGTGTTATGAAAAAAAAGGCTGTTGGGGGCTAGGGAGTATCGAGTTGATCATTATACATGAAGAAATAACCAATTTCATCGTTTGGTTTATGTTTTACACGCGTTTTAAATTTTATTGCCGAAATCGCTTTTTCTCGCCGAGATAAGCACGTTTTCTGAAATGCCGCTCTCCCGTCACTCTGGTTAAAGTGTTATGAAAAAAAAGGCTGTTGGGGGCTAGGGAGTATCGAGTTGATCATTATACATGAAGAAATAACCAATTTCATCGTTTGGTTTATGTTTTACACGCGTTTTAAATTTTATTGCCGAAATCGCTTTTTCTCGCCGAGATAAGCACGTTTTCTGAAATGCCGCTCTCCCGTCACTCTGGTTAAAGTGTTATGAAAAAAAAGGCTGTTGGGGGCTAGGGAGTATCGAGTTGATCATTATACATGAAGAAATAACCAATTTCATCGTTTGGTTTATGTTTTACACGCGTTTTAAATTTTATTGCCGAAATCGCTTTTTCTCGCCGAGATAAGCACGTTTTCTGAAATGCCGCTCTCCCGTCACTCTGGTTAAAGTGTTGTGAAAAAAAAGGCTGTTGGGGGCTAGGGAGTATCGAGTTGATCATTATACATGAAGAAATAACCAATTTCATCGTTTGGTTTATGTTTTACACGCGTTTTAAATTTTATTGCCGAAATGGCTTTTTCTCGCCGAGATAAGCACGTTTTCTGAAATGCCGCTCTCCCGTCACTCTGGTAAAAGTGTTATGAAAAAAAAGGCTGTTGGGGGCTAAGGAGTATCGAGTTGATCATTATACATGAAGAAATAACCAATTTCATCGTTTGGTTTATGTTTTACACGCGTTTTAAATTTTATTGCCGAAATCGCTTTTTCTCGCCGAGATAAGCACGTTTTCTGAAATGCCGCTCTCCCGTCACTCTGGTTAAAGTGTTATGAAAAAAAAGGCTGTTGGGGGCTAGGGAGTATCGAGTTGATCATTATACATGAAGAAATAACCGATTTCATCGTTTGGTTTATGTTTTACACGCGTTTTAAATTTTATTGCCGAAATCGCTTTTTCTCGCCGAGATAAGCACGTTTTCTGAAATGCCGCTCTCCCGTCACTCTGGTTAAAGTGTTATGAAAAAAAAGGCTGTTGGGGGCTAGGGAGTATCGAGTTGATCATTATACATGAAGAAATAACCAATTTCATTGTTTGGTTTATGTTTTACACGCGTTTTAAATTTTATTGCCGAAATCGCTTTTTCTCGCCGAGATAAGCACGTTTTCTGAAATGCCGCTCTCCCGTCACTCTGGTTAAAGTGTTATGAAAAAAAAGGCTGTTGGGGCTAGGGAGTATCGAGTTGATCATTATACATGAAGAAATAACCAATTTCATCGTTTGGTTTATGTTTTACACGCGTTTTAAATTTTATTGCCGAAATCGCTTTTTCTCGCCGAGATAAGCACGTTTTCTGAATTGCCGCTCTCCCGTCACTCTGGTTAAAGTGTTATGAAAAAAAAGGCTGTTGGGGGCTAGGGAGTATCGAGTTGATCATTATACATGAAGAAATAACCAATTTCATCGTTTGGTTTATGTTTTACACGCGTTTTAAATTTTATTGCCGAAATCGCTTTTTCTCGCCGAGATAAGCACGTTTTCTGAAATGCCGCTCTCCCGTCACTCTGGTTAAAGTGTTATGAAAAAAAAAGGCTGTTGGGGGCTAGGGAGTATCGAGTTGATCATTATACATGAAGAAATAACCAATTTCATCGTTTGGTTTATGTTTTACACGCGTTTTCAATTTTATTGCCGAAATCGCTTTTTCTCGCCGAGATAAGCACGTTTTCTGAAATGCCGCTCTCCCGTCACTCTGGTTAAAGTGTTATGAAAAAAAAGGCTGTTGGGGGCTAGGGAGTATCGAGTTGATCATTATACATGAAGAAATAACCAATTTCATCGTTTGGTTTATGTTTTACACGCGTTTTAAATTTTATTGCCGAAATCGCTTTTTCTCGCCGAGATAAGCACGTTTTCTGAAATGCCGCTCTCCCGTCACTCTGGTTAAAGTGTTATGAAAAAAAAGGCTGTTGGGGGCTAGGGAGTATCGAGTTGATCATTATACATGAAGAAATAACCAATTTCATCGTTTGGTTTATGTTTTACACGCGTTTTAAATTTTATTGCCGAAATCGCTTTTTCTCGCCGAGATAAGCACGTTTTCTGAAATGCCGCTCTCCCGTCACTCTGGTTAAAGTGTTATGAAAAAAAAGGCTGTTGGGGGCTAGGGAGTATCGAGTTGATCATTATACATGAAGAAATAACCAATTTCATCGTTTGGTTTATGTTTTACACGCGTTTTAAATTTTATTGCCGAAATCGCTTTTTCTCGCCGAGATAAGCACGTTTTCTGAAATGCCGCTCTCCCGTCACTCTGGTTAAAGTGTTATGAAAATATAGGCTGTTGGGGGCTAGGGAGTATCGAGTTGATCATTATACATGAAGAAATAACCAATTTCATCGTTTGGTTTATGTTTTACACGCGTTTTAAATTTTATTGCCGAAATCGCTTTTTCTCGCCGAGATAAGCACGTTTTCTGAAATGCCGCTCTCCCGTCACTCTGGTTAAAGTGTTATGAAAATATAGGCTGTTGGGGGCTAGGGAGTATCGAGTTGATCATTATACATGAAGAAATAACCAATTTCATCGTTTGGTTTATGTTTTACACGCGTTTTAAATTTTATTGCCGAAATCGCTTTTTCTCGCCGAGATAAGCACGTTTTCTGAAATGCCGCTCTCCCGTCACTCTGGTTAAAGTGTTATGAAAAAAAAGGCTGTTGGGGGCTAGGGAGTATCGAGTTGATCATTATACATGAAGAAATAACCAATTTCATCGTTTGGTTTATGTTTTACACGCGTTTTAAATTTTATTGCCGAAATCGCTTTTTCTCGCCGAGATAAGCACGTTTTCTGAAATGCCGCTCTCCCGTCACTCTGGTTAAAGTGTTATGAAAAAAAAGGCTGTTGGGGGCTAGGGAGTATCGAGTTGATCATTATACATGAAGAAATAACCAATTTCATCGTTTGGTTTATGTTTTACACGCGTTTTAAATTTTATTGCCGAAATCGCTTTTTCTCGCCGAGATAAGCACGTTTTCTGAAATGCCGCTCTCCCGTCACTCTGGTTAAAGTGTTATGAAAAAAAAGGCTGTTGGGGGCTAGGGAGTATCGAGTTGATCATTATACATGAAGAAATAACCAATTTCATCGTTTGGTTTATGTTTTACACGCGTTTTAAATTTTATTGCCGAAATGGCTTTTTCTCGCCGAGATAAGCACGTTTTCTGAAATGCCGCTCTCCCGTCACTCTGGTTAAAGTGTTATGAAAAAAAAGGCTGTTGGGGGCTAGGGAGTATCGAGTTGATCATTATACATGAAGAAATAACCAATTTCATCGTTTGGTTTATGTTTTACACGCGTTTTAAATTTTATTGCCGAAATGGCTTTTTCTCGCCGAGATAAGCACGTTTTCTGAAATGCCGCTCTCCCGTCACTCTGGTTAAAGTGTTATGAAAAAAAAGGCTGTTGGGGGCTAGGGAGTATCGAGTTGATCATTATACATGAAGAAATAACCAATTTCATCGTTTGGTTTATGTTTCACACGCGTTTTAAATTTTATTGCCGAAATCGCTTTTTCTCGCCGAGATAAGCACGTTTTCTGAAATGCCGCTCTCGCGTCACTCTGGTTAAAGTGTTATGAAAAAAAAGGCTGTTGGGGGCTAGGGAGTATCGAGTTGATCATTATACATGAAGAAATAACCAATTTCATCGTTTGGTTTATGTTTTACACGCGTTTTAAATTTTATTGCCGAAATCGCTTTTTCTCGCCGAGATAAGCACATTTTCTGAAATGCCGCTCTCCCGTCACTCTGGTTAAAGTGTTATGAAAAAAAAGGCTGTTGGGGGCTAGGGAGTATCGAGTTGATCATTATACATGAAGAAATAACCAATTTCATCGTTTGGTTTATGTTTTACACGCGTTTTAAAATTTATTGCCGAAATCGCTTTTTCTCGCCGAGATAAGCACGTTTTCTGAAATGCCGCTCTCCCGTCACTCTGGTTAAAGTGTTATGAAAAAAAAGGCTGTTGGGGGCTAGGGAGTATCGAGTTGATCATTATACATGAAGAAATAACCAATTTCATCGTTTGGTTTATGTTTTACACGCGTTTTAAATTTTATTGCCGAAATCGCTTTTTCTCGCCGAGATAAGCACGTTTTCTGAAATGCCGCTCTCCCGTCACTCTGGTTAAAGTGTTATGAAAAAAAAGGCTGTTGGGGGCTAGGGAGTATCGAGTTGATCATTATACATGAAGAAATAACCAATTTCATCGTTTGGTTTATGTTTTACACGCGTTTTAAATTTTATTGCCGAAATCGCTTTTTCTCGCCGAGATAAGCACGTTTTCTGAAATGCCGCTCTCCCGTCACTCTGGTTAAAGTGTTATGAAAAAAAAGGCTGTTGGGGGCTAGGGAGTATCGAGTTGATCATTATACATGAAGAAATAACCAATTTCATCGTTTGGTTTATGTTTTACACGCGTTTTAAATTTTATTGCCGAAATCGCTTTTTCTCGCCGAGATAAGCACGTTTTCTGAAATGTCGCTCTCCCGTCACTCTGGTTAAAGTGTTATGAAAAAAAAGGCTGTTGGGGGCTAGGGAGTATCGAGTTGATCATTATACATGAAGAAATAACCAATTTCATCGTTTGGTTTATGTTTTACACGCGTTTTAAATTTTATTGCCGAAATCGCTTTTTCTCGCCGAGATAAGCACGTTTTCTGAAATGCCGCTCTCCCGTCACTCTGGTTAAAGTGTTATGAAAAAAAAGGCTGTTGGGGGCTAGGGAGTATCGAGTTGATCATTATACATGAAGAAATAACCAATTTCATCGTTTGGTTTATGTTTTACACGCGTTTAAAATTTTATTGCCGAAATCGCTTTTTCTCGCCGAGATAAGCACGTTTTCTGAAATGCCGCTCTCCCGTCACTCTGGTTAAAGTGTTATGAAAAAAAAGGCTGTTGGGGGCTAGGGAGTATCGAGTTGATCATTATACATGAAGAAATAACCAATTTCATCGTTTGGTTTATGTTTTACACGCGTTTTAAATTTTATTGCCGAAATCGCTTTTTCTCGCCGAGATAAGCACGTTTTCTGAAATGCCGCTCTCCCGTCACTCTGGTTAAAGTGTTATGAAAAAAAAGGCTGTTGGGGGCGAGGGAGTATCGAGTTGATCATTATACATGAAGAAATAACCAATTTCATCGTTTGGTTTATGTTTTACACGCGTTTTAAATTTTATTGCCGAAATCGCTTTTTCTCGCCGAGATAAGCACGTTTTCTGAAATGCCGCTCTCCCGTCACTCTGGTTAAAGTGTTATGAAAAAAAAGGCTGTTGGGGGCTAGGGAGTATCGAGTTGATCATTATACATGAAGAAATAACCAATTTCATCGTTTGGTTTATGTTTTACACGCGTTTTAAATTTTATTGCCGAAATCGCTTTTTCTCGCCGAGATAAGCACGTTTTCTGAAATGCCGCTCTCCCGTCACTCTGGTTAAAGTGTTATGAAAAAAAAGGCTGTTGGGGGCTAGGGAGTATCGAGTTGATCATTATACATGAAGAAATAACCAATTTCATCGTTTGGTTTATGTTTTACACGCGTTTTAAATTTTATTGCCGAAATCGCTTTTTCTCGCCGAGATAAGCACGTTTTCTGAAATGCCGCTCTCCCGTCACTCTGGTTAAAGTGTTATGAAAAAAAAAGGCTGTTGGGGGCTAGGGAGTATCGAGTTGATCATTATACATGAAGAAATAACCAATTTCATCGTTTGATTTATGTTTTACACGCGTTTTAAATTTTATTGCCGAAATCGCTTTTTCTCGCCGAGATAAGCACGTTTTCTGAAATGCCGCTCTCCCGTCACTCTGGTTAAAGTGTTATGAAAAAAAAGGCTGTTGGGGGCTAGGGAGTATACATGAAGAAATAACCAATTTCATCGTTTTGTTTATGTTTTACACGATGCTGAGCTCCAGCTGGAAGTGTAAAAAGAACCGGGCTGGTTAAAAAAAGAACCGGGCGACCCGGTAAAATTGCTTAGCCGGGGCTCTGGAAGCCTAACACGGCGTGATCTTGTCCAAAAAGCCGCTGCTGAGCTCCAGCTGGAAGTGTAAAAAGAACCGGGCTGGTTAAAAAAAAGAACCGGGCGACCCGGTAAAATTGCTTAGCCGGGGCTCTGGAAGCCTAACACGGCGTGATCTTGTCCAAAAAGCCGCTGCTGAGCTCCAGCTGGAAGTGTAAAAAGAACCGGGCTGGTTAAAAAAAAGAACCGGGCGGCCCGGTAAAATTGCTTAGCCGGGGCTCTGGAAGCCTAACCCGGCGTGATACTGTGCAAAAAGCCGCTGCTGAGCTCCAGCTGGAAGTGTAAAAAAAACCGGGCTGGTTAAAAAAAAGAACCGGGCGACCCTGTAAAATTGCTTAGCCGGGGCTCTGGAAGCCTAACACGGCGTGATCTTGTCCAAAAACCCGCTGCTGAGCTCCAGCTGGAAGTGTAAAAAGAACCGGGCTGGTTAAAAAAAAGAACCGGGCGGGCCGGTAAAATTGCTTAGCCGGGGCTCTGGAAGCCTAACACGGCGTGATCTTGTCCAAAAAGCCGCTCGTGAGCTCCAGCTGGAAGTGTAAAAAGAACCGGGCTGGTTCAAAAAAAGAACCGGGCGGCCCGGTAGAATTGCTTAGCCGAGGTCCTGGAAGCCTAACCCGGCGTGATCTTGCGCAAAAAGCCGCTGCTGAGCTCCAGCTGGAAGTGTAAAAAGAACCGGGCTGGTTCAAAAAAAGAACCGGGCGGCCCGGTAAAATTGCTTAGCCGGGGTCCTGGAAGCCTAACGCGGCGTGATCTTGCCCGAAAGTCGGCCTCTATACTTCCATATTAGGTACCAGGCGCTCAGAGCCAACTTGGCAAAAATTTTCTAAGTGCCCACGGCTCTGCGGGGATTGTGCGTCCGACCCGCGCCGGTTCTCCAGCCGGCCTAAAATAACGCAAAACCAGCCTCTCCCCCTGGAGCTCACAGCCAAAGGCGAAACTTTTCTAAGTGCCTACGGCTCTGCGGGCTTTTGAGTCCGCCCCGCGCCGGTTCGTCGGTCGGCCTCAAAAAGCGAAAAATCAGCCTCTCTCCCTGGAGCTCGACTCGAGTTGATCATTATACATGAAGAAATAACCAATTTCATCGTTTGGTTTATGTTTTACACGCGTTTTAAATTTTATTGCCGAAATCGCTTTTTCTCGCCGAGATAAGCACGTTTTCTGAAATGCCGCTCTCCCGTCACTCTGGTTAAAGTGTTATGAAAAAAAAGGCTGTTGGGGGCTAGGGAGTATCGAGTTGATCATTATACATGAAGAAATAACCAATTTCATCGTTTGGTTTATGTTTTACACGCGTTTTAAATTTTATTGCCGAAATCGCTTTTTCTCGCCGAGATAAGCACGTTTTCTGAAATGCCGCTCTCCCGTCACTCTGGTTAAAGTGTTATGAAAAAAAAGGCTGTTGGGGGCTAGGGAGTATCGAGTTGATCATTATACATGAAGAAATAACCAATTTCATCGTTTGGTTTATGTTTTACACGCGTTTTAAATTTTATTGCCGAAATCGCTTTTTCTCGCCGAGATAAGCACGTTTTCTGAAATGCCGCTCTCCCGTCACTCTGGTTAAAGTGTTATGAAAAAAAAGGCTGTTGGGGGCTAGGGAGTATCGAGTTGATCATTATACATGAAGAAATAACCAATTTCATCGTTTGGTTTATGTTTTACACGCGTTTTAAATTTTATTGCCGAAATCGCTTTTTCTCGCCGAGATAAGCACGTTTTCTGAAATGCCGCTCTCCCGTCACTCTGGTTAAAGTGTTATGAAAAAAAAGGCTGTTGGGGGCTAGGGAGTATCGAGTTGATCATTATACATGAAGAAATAACCAATTTCATCGTTTGGTTTATGTTTTACACGCGTTTTAAATTTTATTGCGAAAAAAAAGGCTGTTGGGGGCTAGGGAGTATCGAGTTGATCATTATACATGAAGAAATAACCAATTTCATCGTTTGGTTTATGTTTTACACGCGTTTTAAATTTTATTGCCGAAATCGCTTTTTCTCGCCGAGATAAGCACGTTTTCTGAAATGCCGCTCTCCCGTCACTCTGGTTAAAGTGTTATGAAAAAAAGGCTGTTGGGGGCTAGGGAGTATCGAGTTGATCATTATACATGAAGAAATAACCAATTTCATCGTTTGGTTTATGTTTTACACGCGTTTTAAATTTTATTGCCGAAATCGCTTTTTCTCGCCGAGATAAGCACGTTTTCTGAAATGCCGCTCTCCCGTCACTCTGGTTAAAGTGTTATGAAAAAAAAGGCTGTTGGGGGCTAGGGAGTATCGAGTTGATCATTATACATGAAGAAATAACCAATTTCATCGTTTGGTTTATGTTTTACACGCGTTTTAAATTTTATTGCCGAAATCGCTTTTTCTCGCCGAGATAAGCACGTTTTCTGAAATGCCGCTCTCCCGTCACTCTGGTTAAAGTGTTATGAAAAAAAAGGCTGTTGGGGGCTAGGGAGTATCGAGTTGATCATTATACATGAAGAAATAACCAATTTCATCGTTTGGTTTATGTTTTACACGCGTTTTAAATTGTATTGCCGAAATCGCTTTTTCTCGCCGAGATAAGCACGTTTTCTGAAATGCCGCTCTCCCGTCACTCTGGTTAAAGTGTTATGAAAAAAAAGGCTGTTGGGGGCTAGGGAGTATCGAGTTGATCATTATACATGAAGAAATAACCAATTTCATCGTTTGGTTTATGTTTTACACGCGTTTTAAATTTTGTTGCCGAAATCGCTTTTTCTCGCCGAGATAAGCACGTTTTCTGAAATGCCGCTCTCCCGTCACTCTGGTTAAAGTGTTATGAAAAAAAAGGCTGTTGGGGGCTAGGGAGTATCGAGTTGATCATTATACATGAAGAAATAACCAATTTCATCGTTTGGTTTATGTTTTACACGCGTTTTAAATTTTATTGCCGAAATGGCTTTTTCTCGCCGAGATAAGCACGTTTTCTGAAATGCCGCTCTCCCGTCACTCTGGTTAAAGTGTTATGAAAAAAAAGGCTGTTGGGGGCTAGGGAGTATCGAGTTGATCATTATACATGAAGAAATAACCAATTTCATCGTTTGGTTTATGTTTTACACGCGTTTTAAATTTTATTGCCGAAATCGCTTTTTCTCGCCGAGATAAGCACGTTTTCTGAAATGCCGCTCTCCCGTCACTCTGGTTAAAGTGTTATGAAAAAAAAGGCTGTTGGGGGCTAGGGAGTATCGAGTTGATCATTATACATGAAGAAATAACCAATTTCATCGTTTGGTTTATGTTTTACACGCGTTTTAAATTTTATTGCCGAAATCGCTTTTTCTCGCCGAGATAAGCACGTTTTCTGAAATGCCGCTCTCCCGTCACTCTGGTTAAAGTGTTATGAAAAAAAAGGCTGTTGGGGGCTAGGGAGTATCGAGTTGATCATTATACATGAAGAAATAACCAATTTCATCGTTTGGTTTATGTTTTACACGCGTTTTAAATTTTATTGCCGAAATGGCTTTTTCTCGCCGAGATAAGCACGTTTTCTGAAATGCCGCTCTCCCGTCACTCTGGTTAAAGTGTTATGAAAAAAAAGGCTGTTGGGGGCTAGGGAGTATCGAGTTGATCATTATACATGAAGAAATAACCAATTTCATCGTTTGGTTTATGTTTTACACGCGTTTTAAATTTTATTGCCGAAATCGCTTTTTCTCGCCGAGATAAGCACGTTTTCTGAAATGCCGCTCTCCCGTCACTCTGGTTAAAGTGTTATGAAAAAAAAGGCTGTTGGGGGCTAGGGAGTATCGAGTTGATCATTATACATGAAGAAATAACCAATTTCATCGTTTGGTTTATGTTTTACACGCGTTTTAAATTTTATTGCCGAAATCGCTTTTTCTCGCCGAGATAAGCACGTTTTCTGAAATGCCGCTCTCCCGTCACTCTGGTTAAAGTGTTATGAAAAAAAAGGCTGTTGGGGGCTAGGGAGTATCGAGTTGATCATTATACATGAAGAAATAACCAATTTCATCGTTTTGTTTATGTTTTACACGCGTTTTAAATTTTATTGCCGAAATCGCTTTTTCTCGCCGAGATAAGCACGTTTTCTGAAATGCCGCTCTCCCGTCACTCTGGTTAAAGTGTTATGAAAAAAAAGGCTGTTGGGGGCTAGGGAGTATCGAGTCTATCATTATACATGAAGAAATAACCAATTTCATCGTTTGGTTTATGTTTTACACGCGTTTTAAATTTTATTGCCGAAATCGCTTTTTCTCGCCGAGATAAGCACGTTTTCTGAAATGCCGCTCTCCCGTCACTCTGGTTAAAGTGTTATAAAAAAAAAGGCTGTTGGGGGCTAGGGAGTATCGAGTTGATCATTATACATGAAGAAATAACCAATTTCATCGTTTGGTTTATGTTTTACACGCGTTTTAAATTTTATTGCCGAAATCGCTTTTTCTCGCCGAGATAAGCACGTTTTCTGAAATGCCGCTCTCCCGTCACTCTGGTGAAAGTGTTATGAAAAAAAAGGCTGTTGGGGGCTAGGGAGTATCGAGTTGATCATTATACATGAAGAAATAACCAATTTCATCGTTTGGTTTATGTTTTACACGCGTTTTAAATTTTATTGCCGAAATCGCTTTTTCTCGCCGAGATAAGCACGTTTTCTGAAATGCCGCTCTCCCGTCACTCTGGTTAAAGTGTTATGAAAAAAAAAGGCTGTTGGGGGCTAGGGAGTATCGAGTTGATCATTATACATGAAGAAATAACCAATTTCATCGTTTGGTTTATGTTTTACACGCGTTTTAAATTTTATTGCCGAAATCGCTTTTTCTCGCCGAGATAAGCACGTTTTCTGAAATGCCGCTCTCCCGTCACTCTGGTTAAAGTGTTATGAAAAAAAAGGCTGTTGGGGGCTAGGGAGTATCGAGTTGATCATTATACATGAAGAAATAACCAATTTCATCGTTTGGTTTATGTTTTACACGCGTTTTAAATTTTATTGCCGAAATCGCTTTTTCTCGCCGAGATAAGCACGTTTTCTGAAATGCCGCTCTCCCGTCACTCTGGTTAAAGTGTTATGAAAAAAAAGGCTGTTGGGGGCTAGGGAGTATCGAGTTGATCATTATACATGAAGAAATAACCAATTTCATCGTTTGGTTTATGTTTTACACGCGTTTTAAATTTTATTGCCGAAATCGCTTTTTCTCGCCGAGATAAGCACGTTTTCTGAAATGCCGCTCTCCCGTCACTCTGGTTAAAGTGTTATGAAAAAAAAGGCTGTTTGGGGGCTAGGGAGTATCGAGTTGATCATTATACATGAAGAAATAACCAATTTCATCGTTTGGTTTATGTTTTACACGCGTTTTAAATTTTATTGCCGAAATCGCTTTTTCTCGCCGAGATAAGCACGTTTTCTGAAATGCCGCTCTCCCGTCACTCTGGTTAAAGTGTTATGAAAAAAAAGGCTGTTGGGGGCTAGGGAGTATCGAGTTGATCATTATACATGAAGAAATAACCAATTTCATCGTTTGGTTTATGTTTTACACGCGTTTTAAATTTTGTTGCCGAAATCGCTTTTTCTCGCCGAGATAAGCACGTTTTCTGAAATGCCGCTCTCCCGTCACTCTGGTTAAAGTGTTATGAAAAAAAAGGCTGTTGGGGGCTAGGGAGTATCGAGTTGATCATTATACATGAAGAAATAACCAATTTCATCGTTTGGTTTATGTTTTACACGCGTTTTAAATTTTATTGCCGAAATGGCTTTTTCTCGCCGAGATAAGCACGTTTTCTGAAATGCCGCTCTCCCGTCACTCTGGTTAAAGTGTTATGAAAAAAAAGGCTGTTGGGGGCTAGGGAGTATCGAGTTGATCATTATACATGAAGAAATAACCAATTTCATCGTTTGGTTTATGTTTTACACGCGTTTTAAATTTTATTGCCGAAATCGCTTTTTCTCGCCGAGATAAGCACGTTTTCTGAAATGCCGCTCTCCCGTCACTCTGGTTAAAGTGTTATGAAAAAAAAGGCTGTTGGGGGCTAGGGAGTATCGAGTTGATCATTATACATGAAGAAATAACCAATTTCATCGTTTGGTTTATGTTTTACACGCGTTTTAAATTTTATTGCCGAAATGGCTTTTTCTCGCCGAGATAAGCACGTTTTCTGAAATGCCGCTCTCCCGTCACTCTGGTTAAAGTGTTACGAAAAAAAAGGCTGTTGGGGGCTAGGGAGTATCGAGTTGATCATTATACATGAAGAAATAACCAATTTCATCGTTTGGTTTATGTTTTACACGCGTTTTAAATTTTATTGCCGAAATCGCTTTTTCTCGCCGAGATAAGCACGTTTTCTGAAATGCCGCTCTCCCGTCACTCTGGTTAAAGTGTTATGAAAAAAAAGGCTGTTGGGGGCTAGGGAGTATCGAGTTGATCATTATACATGAAGAAATAACCAATTTCATCGTTTGGTTTATGTTTTACACGCGTTTTAAATTTTATTGCCGAAATCGCTTTTTCTCGCCGAGATAAGCACGTTTTCTGAAATGCCGCTCTCCCGTCACTCTGGTTAAAGTGTTATGAAAAAAAAGGCTGTTGGGGGCTAGGGAGTATCGAGTTGATCATTATACATGAAGAAATAACCAATTTCATCGTTTGGTTTATGTTTTACACGCGTTTTAAATTTTATTGCCGAAATCGCTTTTTCTCGCCGAGATAAGCACGTTTTCTGAAATGCCGCTCTCCCGTCACTCTGGTTAAAGTGTTATGAAAAAAAAGGCTGTTGGGGGCTAGGGAGTATCGAGTTGATCATTATACATGAAGAAATAACCAATTTCATCGTTTGGTTTATGTTTTACACGCGTTTTAAATTTTATTGCCGAAATCGCTTTTTCTCGCCGAGATAAGCACGTTTTCTGAAATGCCGCTCTCCCGTCACTCTGGTTAAAGTGTTATGAAAAAAAAGGCTGTTGGGGGCTAGGGAGTATCGAGTTGATCATTATACATGAAGAAATAACCAATTTCATCGTTTGGTTTATGTTTTACACGCGTTTTAAATTGTATTGCCGAAATCGCTTTTTCTCGCCGAGATAAGCACGTTTTCTGAAATGCCGCTCTCCCGTCACTCTGGTTAAAGTGTTATGAAAAAAAAGGCTGTTGGGGGCTAGGGAGTATCGAGTTGATCATTATACATGAAGAAATAACCAATTTCATCGTTTGGTTTATGTTTTACACGCGTTTTAAATTTTATTGCCGAAATCGCTTTTTCTCGCCGAGATAAGCACGTTTTCTGAAATGCCGCTCTCCCGTCACTCTGGTTAAAGTGTTATGAAAAAAAAGGCTGTTGGGGGCTAGGGAGTATCGAGTTGATCATTATACATGAAGAAATAACCAATTTCATCGTTTGGTTTATGTTTTACACGCGTTTTAAATTTTATTGCCGAAATGGCTTTTTCTCGCCGAGATAAGCACGTTTTCTGAAATGCCGCTCTCCCGTCACTCTGGTTAAAGTGTTATGAAAAAAAAGGCTGTTGGGGGCTAGGGAGTATCGAGTTGATCATTATACATGAAGAAATAACCAATTTCATCGTTTGGTTTATGTTTTACACGCGTTTTAAATTTTATTGCCGAAATCGCTTTTTCTCGCCGAGATAAGCACGTTTTCTGAAATGCCGCTCTCCCGTCACTCTGGTTAAAGTGTTATGAAAAAAAAGGCTGTTGGGGGCTAGGGAGTATCGAGTTGATCATTATACATGAAGAAATAACCAATTTCATCGTTTGGTTTATGTTTTACACGCGTTTTAAATTTTATTGCCGAAATCGCTTTTTCTCGCCGAGATAAGCACGTTTTCTGAAATGCCGCTCTCCCGTCACTCTGGTTAAAGTGTTATGAAAAAAAAGGCTGTTGGGGGCTAGGGAGTATCGAGTTGATCATTATACATGAAGAAATAACCAATTTCATCGTTTGGTTTATGTTTTACACGCGTTTTAAATTTTATTGCCGAAATCGCTTTTTCTCGCCGAGATAAGCACGTTTTCTGAAATGCCGCTCTCCCGTCACTCTGGTTAAAGTGTTATGAAAAAAAGGCTGTTGGGGGCTAGGGAGTATCGAGTTGATCATTATACATGAAGAAATAACCAATTTCATCGTTTGGTTTATGTTTTACACGCGTTTTAAATTTTATTGCCGAAATCGCTTTTTCTCGCCGAGATAAGCACGTTTTCTGAAATGCCGCTCTCCCGTCACTCTGGTGAAAGTGTTATGAAAAAAAAGGCTGTTGGGGGCTAGGGAGTATCGAGTTGATCATTATACATGAAGAAATAACCAATTTCATCGTTTGGTTTATGTTTTACACGCGTTTTAAATTTTATTGCCGAAATCGCTTTTTCTCGCCGAGATAAGCACGTTTTCTGAAATGCCGCTCTCCCGTCACTCTGGTTAAAGTGTTATGAAAAAAAAAGGCTGTTGGGGGCTAGGGAGTATCGAGTTGATCATTATACATGAAGAAATAACCAATTTCATCGTTTGGTTTATGTTTTACACGCGTTTTAAATTTTATTGCCGAAATCGCTTTTTCTCGCCGAGATAAGCACGTTTTCTGAAATGCCGCTCTCCCGTCACTCTGGTTAAAGTGTTATGAAAAAAAAGGCTGTTGGGGGCTAGGGAGTATCGAGTTGATCATTATACATGAAGAAATAACCAATTTCATCGTTTGGTTTATGTTTTACACGCGTTTTAAATTTTATTGCCGAAATCGCTTTTTCTCGCCGAGATAAGCACGTTTTCTGAAATGCCGCTCTCCCGTCACTCTGGTTAAAGTGTTATGAAAAAAAGGCTGTTGGGGGCTAGGGAGTATCGAGTTGATCATTATACATGAAGAAATAACCAATTTCATCGTTTGGTTTATGTTTTACACGCGTTTTAAATTTTATTGCCGAAATCGCTTTTTCTCGCCGAGATAAGCACGTTTTCTGAAATGCCGCTCTCCCGTCACTCTGGTTAAAGTGTTATGAAAAAAAAGGCTGTTGGGGGCTAGGGAGTATCGAGTTGATCATTATACATGAAGAAATAACCAATTTCATCGTTTGGTTTATGTTTTACACGCGTTTTAAATTTTATTGCCGAAATCGCTTTTTCTCGCCGAGATAAGCACGTTTTCTGAAATGCCGCTCTCCCGTCACTCTGGTTAAAGTGTTATGAAAAAAAAGGCTGTTGGGGGCTAGGGAGTATCGAGTTGATCATTATACATGAAGAAATAACCAATTTCATCGTTTGGTTTATGTTTTACACGCGTTTTAAATTTTATTGCCGAAATCGCTTTTTCTCGCCGAGATAAGCACGTTTTCTGAAATGCCGCTCTCCCGTCACTCTGGTTAAAGTGTTATGAAAAAAAGGCTGTTGGGGGCTAGGGAGTATCGAGTTGATCATTATACATGAAGAAATAACCAATTTCATCGTTTGGTTTATGTTTTACACGCGTTTTAAATTTTATTGCCGAAATCGCTTTTTCTCGCCGAGATAAGCACGTTTTCTGAAATGCCGCTCTCCCGTCACTCTGGTTAAAGTGTTATGAAAAAAAAGGCTGTTGGGGGCTAGGGAGTATCGAGTTGATCATTATACATGAAGAAATAACCAATTTCATCGTTTGGTTTATGTTTTACACGCGTTTTAAATTTTATTGCCGAAATCGCTTTTTCTCGCCGAGATAAGCACGTTTTCTGAAATGCCGCTCTCCCGTCACTCTGGTTAAAGTGTTATGAAAAAAAAGGCTGTTGGGGGCTAGGGAGTATCGAGTTGATCATTATACATGAAGAAATAACCAATTTCATCGTTTGGTTTATGTTTTACACGCGTTTTAAATTGTATTGCCGAAATCGCTTTTTCTCGCCGAGATAAGCACGTTTTCTGAAATGCCGCTCTCCCGTCACTCTGGTTAAAGTGTTATGAAAAAAAAGGCTGTTGGGGGCTAGGGAGTATCGAGTTGATCATTATACATGAAGAAATAACCAATTTCATCGTTTGGTTTATGTTTTACACGCGTTTTAAATTTTATTGCCGAAATCGCTTTTTCTCGCCGAGATAAGCACGTTTTCTGAAATGCCGCTCTCCCGTCACTCTGGTTAAAGTGTTATGAAAAAAAAGGCTGTTGGGGGCTAGGGAGTATCGAGTTGATCATTATACATGAAGAAATAACCAATTTCATCGTTTGGTTTATGTTTTACACGCGTTTTAAATTTTATTGCCGAAATGGCTTTTTCTCGCCGAGATAAGCACGTTTTCTGAAATGCCGCTCTCCCGTCACTCTGGTTAAAGTGTTATGAAAAAAAAGGCTGTTGGGGGCTAGGGAGTATCGAGTTGATCATTATACATGAAGAAATAACCAATTTCATCGTTTGGTTTATGTTTTACACGCGTTTTAAATTTTATTGCCGAAATCGCTTTTTCTCGCCGAGATAAGCACGTTTTCTGAAATGCCGCTGTCCCGTCACTCTGGTTAAAGTGTTATGAAAAAAAAGGCTGTTGGGGGCTAGGGAGTATCGAGTTGATCATTATACATGAAGAAATAACCAATTTCATCGTTTGATTTATGTTTTACACGCGTTTTAAATTTTATTGCCGAAATCGCTTTTTCTCGCCGAGATAAGCACGTTTTCTGAAATGCCGCTCTCCCGTCACTCTGGTTAAAGTGTTATGAAAAAAAAGGCTGTTGGGGGCTAGGGAGTATCGAGTTGATCATTATACATGAAGAAATAACCAATTTCATCGTTTGGTTTATGTTTTACACGCGTTTTAAATTTTATTGCCGAAATCGCTTTTTCTCGCCGAGATAAGCACGTTTTCTGAAATGCCGCTCTCCCGTCACTCTGGTTAAAGTGTTATGAAAAAAAAGGCTGTTGGGGGCTAGGGAGTATCGAGTTGATCATTATACATGAAGAAATAACCAATTTCATCGTTTGATTTATGTTTTACACGCGTTTTAAATTTTATTGCCGAAATCGCTTTTTCTCGCCGAGATAAGCACGTTTTCTGAAATGCCGCTCTCCCGTCACTCTGGTTAAAGTGTTATGAAAAAAAAGGCTGTTGGGGGCTAGGGAGTATCGAGTTGATCATTATACATGAAGAAATAACCAATTTCATCGTTTGGTTTATGTTTTACACGCGTTTTAAATTTTATTGCCGAAATCGCTTTTTCTCGCCGAGATAAGCACGTTTTCTGAAATGCCGCTCTCCCGTCACTCTGGTTAAAGTGTTATGAAAAAAAAGGCTGTTGGGGGCTAGGGAGTATCGAGTTGATCATTATACATGAAGAAATAACCAATTTCATCGTTTGGTTTATGTTTTACACGCGTTTTAAATTGTATTGCCGAAATCGCTTTTTCTCGCCGAGATAAGCACGTTTTCTGAAATGCCGCTCTCCCGTCACTCTGGTTAAAGTGTTATGAAAAAAAAGGCTGTTGGGGGCTAGGGAGTATCGAGTTGATCATTATACATGAAGAAATAACCAATTTCATCGTTTGGTTTATGTTTTACACGCGTTTTAAATTTATTTGCCGAAATCGCTTTTTCTCGCCGAGATAAGCACGTTTTCTGAAATGCCGCTCTCCCGTCACTCTGGTTAAAGTGTTATGAAAAAAAAGGCTGTTGGGGGCTAGGGAGTATCGAGTTGATCATTATACATGAAGAAATAACCAATTTCATCGTTTGGTTTATGTTTTACACGCGTTTTAAATTTTATTGCCGAAATCGCTTTTTCTCGCCGAGATAAGCACGTTTTCTGAAATGCCGCTCTCCCGTCACTCTGGTTAAAGTGTTATGAAAAAAAAGGCTGTTGGGGGCTAGGGAGTATCGAGTTGATCATTATACATGAAGAAATAACCAATTTCATCGTTTGGTTTATGTTTTACACGCGTTTTAAATTTTATTGCCGAAATCGCTTTTTCTCGCCGAGATAAGCACGTTTTCTGAAATGCCGCTCTCCCGTCACTCTGGTTAAAGTGTTATGAAAAAAAAGGCTGTTGGGGGCTAGGGAGTATCGAGTTGATCATTATACATGAAGAAATAACCAATTTCATCGTTTGATTTATGTTTTACACGCGTTTTAAATTTTATTGCCGAAATGGCTTTTTCTCGCCGAGATAAGCACGTTTTCTGAAATGCCGCTCTCCCGTCACTCTGGTTAAAGTGTTATGAAAAAAAAGGCTGTTGGGGGCTAGGGAGTATCGAGTTGATCATTATACATGAAGAAATAACCAATTTCATCGTTTGGTTTATGTTTTACACGCGTTTTAAATTTTATTGCCGAAATCGCTTTTTCTCGCCGAGATAAGCACGTTTTCTGAAATGCCGCTCTCCCGTCACTCTGGTTAAAGTGTTATGAAAAAAAAGGCTGTTGGGGGCTAGGGAGTATCGAGTTGATCATTATACATGAAGAAATAACCAATTTCATCGTTTGGTTTATGTTTTACACGCGTTTTAAATTTTATTGCCGAAATGGCTTTTTCTCGCCGAGATAAGCACGTTTTCTGAAATGCCGCTCTCCCGTCACTCTGGTTAAAGTGTTATGAAAAAAAAGGCTGTTGGGGGCTAGGGAGTATCGAGTTGATCATTATACATGAAGAAATAACCAATTTCATCGTTTGGTTTATGTTTTACACGCGTTTTAAATTTTATTGCCGAAATGGCTTTTTCTCGCCGAGATAAGCACGTTTTCTGAAATGCCGCTCTCCCGTCACTCTGGTTAAAGTGTTATGAAAAAAAAGGCTGTTGGGGGCTAGGGAGTATCGAGTTGATCATTATACATGAAGAAATAACCAATTTCATCGTTTGGTTTATGTTTTACACGCGTTTTAAATTTTATTGCCGAAATCGCTTTTTCTCGCCGAGATAAGCACGTTTTCTGAAATGCCGCTCTCCCGTCACTCTGGTTAAAGTGTTATGAAAAAAAAGGCTGTTGGGGGCTAGGGAGTATCGAGTTGATCATTATACATGAAGAAATAACAAATTTCATCGTTTGGTTTATGTTTTACACGCGTTTTAAATTTTATTGCCGAAATGGCTTTTTCTCGCCGAGATAAGCACGTTTTCTGAAATGCCGCTCTCCCGTCACTCTGGTTAAAGTGTTATGAAAAAAAAGGCTGTTGGGGGCTAGGGAGTATCGAGTTGATCATTATACATGAAGAAATAACCAATTTCATCGTTTGGTTTATGTTTTACACGCGTTTTAAATTTTATTGCCGAAATGGCTTTTTCTCGCCGAGATAAGCACGTTTTCTGAAATGCCGCTCTCCCGTCACTCTGGTTAAAGTGTTATGAAAAAAAAGGCTGTTGGGGGCTAGGGAGTATCGAGTTGATCATTATACATGAAGAAATAACCAATTTCATAGTTTGGTTTATGTTTTACACGCGTTTTAAATTTTATTGCCGAAATCGCTTTTTCTCGCCGAGATAAGCACGTTTTCTGAAATGCCGCTCTCCCGTCACTCTGGTTAAAGTGTTATGAAAAAAAAGGCTGTTGGGGGCTAGGGAGTATCGAGTTGATCATTATACATGAAGAAATAACCAATTTCATCGTTTGGTTTATGTTTTACACGCGTTTTAAATTTTATTGCCGAAATGGCTTTTTCTCGCCAAGATAAGCACGTTTTCTGAAATGCCGCTCTCCCGTCACTCTGGTTAAAGTGTTATGAAAAAAAAGGCTGTTGGGGGCTAGGGAGTATCGAGTTGATCATTATACATGAAGAAATAACCAATTTCATCGTTTGGTTTATGTTTTACACGCGTTTTAAATTTTATTGCCGAAATCGCTTTTTCTCGCCGAGATAAGCACGTTTTCTGAAATGCCGCTCTCCCGTCACTCTGGTGAAAGTGTTATGAAAAAAAAGGCTGTTGGGGGCTAGGGAGTATCGAGTTGATCATTATACATGAAGAAATAACCAATTTCATCGTTTGGTTTATGTTTTACACGCGTTTTAAATTTTATTGCCGAAATCGCTTTTTCTCGCCGAGATAAGCACGTTTTCTGAAATGCCGCTCTCCCGTCACTCTGGTTAAAGTGTTATGAAAAAAAAGGCTGTTGGGGGCTAGGGAGTATCGAGTTGATCATTATACATGAAGAAATAACCAATTTCATCGTTTGGTTTATGTTTTACACGATGCTGAGCTCCAGCTGGAAGTGTAAAAAGAACCGGGCTGGTTAAAAAAAGAACCGGGCGACCCGGTAAAATTGCTTAGCCGGGGCTCTGGAAGCCTAACACGGCGTGATCTTGTCCAAAAAGCCGCTGCTGAGCTCCAGCTGGAAGTGTAAAAAGAACCGGGCTGGTTAAAAAAAAGAACCGGGCGACCCGGTAAAATTGCTTAGCCGGGGCTCTGGAAGCCTAACACGGCGTGATCTTGTCCAAAAAGCCGCTGCTGAGCTCCAGCTGGAAGTGTAAAAAGAACCGGGCTGGTTAAAAAAAAGAACCGGGCGGCCCGGTAAAATTGCTTAGCCGGGGCTCTGGAAGCCTAACCCGGCGTGATACTGTGCAAAAAGCCGCTGCTGAGCTCCAGCTGGAAGTGTAAAAAAAACCGGGCTGGTTAAAAAAAAGAACCGGGCGACCCTGTAAAATTGCTTAGCCGGGGCTCTGGAAGCCTAACACGGCGTGATCTTGTCCAAAAACCCGCTGCTGAGCTCCAGCTGGAAGTGTAAAAAGAACCGGGATGGTTAAAAAAAAGAACCGGGCGGGCCGGTAAAATTGCTTAGCCGGGGCTCTGGAAGCCTAACACGGCGTGATCTTGTCCAAAAAGCCGCTCGTGAGCTCCAGCTGGAAGTGTAAAAAGAACCGGGCTGGTTCAAAAAAAGAACCGGGCGGCCCGGTAGAATTGCTTAGCCGAGGTCCTGGAAGCCTAACCCGGCGTGATCTTGCGCAAAAAGCCGCTGCTGAGCTCCAGCTGGAAGTGTAAAAAGAACCGGGCTGGTTCAAAAAAAGAACCGGGCGGCCCGGTAAAATTGCTTAGCCGGGGTCCTGGAAGCCTAACGCGGCGTGATCTTGCCCGAAAGTCGGCCTCTATACTTCCATATTAGGTACCAGGCGCTCAGAGCCAACTTGGCAAAAATTTTCTAAGTGCCCACGGCTCTGCGGGGATTGTGCGTCCGACCCGCGCCGGTTCTCCAGCCGGCCTAAAATAACGCAAAACCAGCCTCTCCCCCTGGAGCTCACAGCCAAAGGCGAAACTTTTCTAAGTGCCTACGGCTCTGCGGGCTTTTGAGTCCGCCCCGCGCCGGTTCGTCGGTCGGCCTCAAAAAGCGAAAAATCAGCCTCTCTCCCTGTAGCTCGACTCGAGTTGATCATTATACATGAAGAAATAACCAATTTCATCGTTTGGTTTATGTTTTACACGCGTTTTAAATTTTATTGCCGAAATCGCTTTTTCTCGCCGAGATAAGCACGTTTTCTGAAATGCCGCTCTCCCGTCACTCTGGTTAAAGTGTTATGAAAAAAAAGGCTGTTGGGGGCTAGGGAGTATCGAGTTGATCATTATACATGAAGAAATAACCAATTTCATCGTTTGGTTTATGTTTTACACGCGTTTTAAATTTTATTGCCGAAATCGCTTTTTCTCGCCGAGATAAGCACGTTTTCTGAAATGCCGCTCTCCCGTCACTCTGGTTAAAGTGTTATGAAAAAAAAGGCTGTTGGGGGCTAGGGAGTATCGAGTTGATCATTATACATGAAGAAATAACCAATTTCATCGTTTGGTTTATGTTTTACACGCGTTTTAAATTTTATTGCCGAAATCGCTTTTTCTCGCCGAGATAAGCACGTTTTCTGAAATGCCGCTCTCCCGTCACTCTGGTTAAAGTGTTATGAAAAAAAAGGCTGTTGGGGGCTAGGGAGTATCGAGTTGATCATTATACATGAAGAAATAACCAATTTCATCGTTTGGTTTATGTTTTACACGCGTTTTAAATTTTATTGCCGAAATCGCTTTTTCTCGCCGAGATAAGCACGTTTTCTGAAATGCCGCTCTCCCGTCACTCTGGTTAAAGTGTTATGAAAAAAAAGGCTGTTGGGGGCTAGGGAGTATCGAGTTGATCATTATACATGAAGAAATAACCAATTTCATCGTTTGGTTTATGTTTTACACGCGTTTTAAATTTTGTTGCCGAAATCGCTTTTTCTCGCCGAGATAAGCACGTTTTCTGAAATGCCGCTCTCCCGTCACTCTGGTTAAAGTGTTATGAAAAAAAAGGCTGTTGGGGGCTAGGGAGTATCGAGTTGATCATTATACATGAAGAAATAACCAATTTCATCGTTTGGTTTATGTTTTACACGCGTTTTAAATTTTATTGCCGAAATGGCTTTTTCTCGCCGAGATAAGCACGTTTTCTGAAATGCCGCTCTCCCGTCACTCTGGTTAAAGTGTTATGAAAAAAAAGGCTGTTGGGGGCTAGGGAGTATCGAGTTGATCATTATACATGAAGAAATAACCAATTTCATCGTTTGGTTTATGTTTTACACGCGTTTTAAATTTTATTGCCGAAATCGCTTTTTCTCGCCGAGATAAGCACGTTTTCTGAAATGCCGCTCTCCCGTCACTCTGGTTAAAGTGTTATGAAAAAAAAGGCTGTTGGGGGCTAGGGAGTATCGAGTTGATCATTATACATGAAGAAATAACCAATTTCATCGTTTGGTTTATGTTTTACACGCGTTTTAAATTTTATTGCCGAAATGGCTTTTTCTCGCCGAGATAAGCACGTTTTCTGAAATGCCGCTCTCCCGTCACTCTGGTTAAAGTGTTATGAAAAAAAAGGCTGTTGGGGGCTAGGGAGTATCGAGTTGATCATTATACATGAAGAAATAACCAATTTCATCGTTTGGTTTATGTTTTACACGCGTTTTAAATTTTATTGCCGAAATCGCTTTTTCTCGCCGAGATAAGCACGTTTTCTGAAATGCCGCTCTCCCGTCACTCTGGTTAAAGTGTTATGAAAAAAAAGGCTGTTGGGGGCTAGGGAGTATCGAGTTGATCATTATACATGAAGAAATAACCAATTTCATCGTTTGGTTTATGTTTTACACGCGTTTTAAATTTTATTGCCGAAATGGCTTTTTCTCGCCGAGATAAGCACGTTTTCTGAAATGCCGCTCTCCCGTCACTCTGGTTAAAGTGTTATGAAAAAAAAGGCTGTTGGGGGCTAGGGAGTATCGAGTTGATCATTATACATGAAGAAATAACCAATTTCATCGTTTGGTTTATGTTTTACACGCGTTTTAAATTTTATTGCCGAAATCGCTTTTTCTCGCCGAGATAAGCACGTTTTCTGAAATGCCGCTCTCCCGTCACTCTGGTTAAAGTGTTATGAAAAAAAAGGCTGTTGGGGGCTAGGGAGTATCGAGTTGATCATTATACATGAAGAAATAACCAATTTCATCGTTTGGTTTATGTTTTACACGCGTTTTAAATTTTATTGCCGAAATCGCTTTTTCTCGCCGAGATAAGCACGTTTTCTGAAATGCCGCTCTCCCGTCACTCTGGTTAAAGTGTTATGAAAAAAAAGGCTGTTGGGGGCTAGGGAGTATCGAGTTGATCATTATACATGAAGAAATAACCAATTTCATCGTTTGGTTTATGTTTTACACGCGTTTTAAATTTTGTTGCCGAAATCGCTTTTTCTCGCCGAGATAAGCACGTTTTCTGAAATGCCGCTCTCCCGTCACTCTGGTTAAAGTGTTATGAAAAAAAAGGCTGTTGGGGGCTAGGGAGTATCGAGTTGATCATTATACATGAAGAAATAACCAATTTCATCGTTTGGTTTATGTTTTACACGCGTTTTAAATTTTATTGCCGAAATGGCTTTTTATCGCCGAGATAAGCACGTTTTCTGAAATGCCGCTCTCCCGTCACTCTGGTTAAAGTGTTATGAAAAAAAAGGCTGTTGGGGGCTAGGGAGTATCGAGTTGATCATTATACATGAAGAAATAACCAATTTCATCGTTTGGTTTATGTTTTACACGCGTTTTAAATTTTATTGCCGAAATCGCTTTTTCTCGCCGAGATAAGCACGTTTTCTGAAATGCCGCTCTCCCGTCACTCTGGTTAAAGTGTTATGAAAAAAAAGGCTGTTGGGGGCTAGGGAGTATCGAGTTGATCATTATACATGAAGAAATAACCAATTTCATCGTTTGGTTTATGTTTTACACGCGTTTTAAATTTTATTGCCGAAATGGCTTTTTCTCGCCGAGATAAGCACGTTTTCTGAAATGCCGCTCTCCCGTCACTCTGGTTAAAGTGTTATGAAAAAAAAGGCTGTTGGGGGCTAGGGAGTATCGAGTTGATCATTATACATGAAGAAATAACCAATTTCATCGTTTGGTTTATGTTTTACACGCGTTTTAAATTTTATTGCCGAAATGGCTTTTTCTCGCCGAGATAAGCACGTTTTCTGAAATGCCGCTCTCCCGTAACTCTGGTTAAAGTGTTATGAAAAAAAAGGCTGTTGGGGGCTAGGGAGTATCGAGTTGATCATTATACATGAAGAAATAACCAATTTCATCGTTTGGTTTATGTTTTACACGCGTTTTAAATTTTATTGCCGAAATGGCTTTTTCTCGCCGAGATAAGCACGTTTTCTGAAATGCCGCTCTCCCGTCACTCTGGTTAAAGTGTTATGAAAAAAAAGGCTTTTGGGGGCTAGGGAGTATCGAGTTGATCATTATACATGAAGAAATAACCAATTTCATCGTTTGGTTTATGTTTTACACGCGTTTTAAATTTTATTGCCGAAATCGCTTTTTCTCGCCGAGATAAGCACGTTTTCTGAAATGCCGCTCTCCCGTCACTCTGGTTAAAGTGTTATGAAAAAAAAGGCTGTTGGGGGCTAGGGAGTATCGAGTTGATCATTATACATGAAGAAATAACCAATTTCATCGTTTGGTTTATGTTTTACACGCGTTTTAAATTTTATTGCCGAAATGGCTTTTTCTCGCCGAGATAAGCACATTTTCTGAAATGCCGCTCTCCCGTCACTCTGGTTAAAGTGTTATGAAAAAAAAGGCTGTTGGGGGCTAGGGAGTATCGAGTTGATCATTATACATGAAGAAATAACCAATTTCATCGTTTGGTTTATGTTTTACACGCGTTTTAAATTTTATTGCCGAAATGGCTTTTTCTCGCCGAGATAAGCACGTTTTCTGAAATGCCGCTCTCCCGTCACTCTGGTTAAAGTGTTATGAAAAAAAAGGCTGTTGGGGGCTAGGGAGTATCGAGTTGATCATTATACATGAAGAAATAACCAATTTCATCGTTTGGTTTATGTTTTACACGCGTTTTAAATTTTATGCCGAAATCGCTTTTTCTCGCCGAGATAAGCACGTTTTCTGAAATGCCGCTCTCCCGTCACTCTGGTTAAAGTGTTATGAAAAAAAAGGCTGTTGGGGGCTAGGGAGTATCGAGTTGATCATTATACATGAAGAAATAACCAATTTCATCGTTTGGTTTATGTTTTACACGCGTTTTAAATTTTATTGCCGAAATGGCTTTTTCTCGCCGAGATAAGCACGTTTTCTGAAATGCCGCTCTCCCGTCACTCTGGTTAAAGTGTTATGAAAAAAAAGGCTGTTGGGGGCTAGGGAGTATCGAGTTGATCATTATACATGAAGAAATAACCAATTTCATCGTTTGGTTTATGTTTTACACGCGTTTTAAATTTTATTGCCGAAATGGCTTTTTCTCGCCGAGATAAGCACGTTTTCTGAAATGCCGCTCTCCCGTCACTCTGGTTAAATTGTTATGAAAAAAAAGGCTGTTGGGGGCTAGGGAGTATCGAGTTGATCATTATACATGAAGAAATAACCAATTTCATCGTTTGGTTTATGTTTTACACGCGTTTTAAATTTTATTGCCGAAATCGCTTTTTCTCGCCGAGATAAGCACGTTTTCTGAAATGCCGCTCTCCCGTCACTCTGGTTAAAGTGTTATGAAAAAAAAGGCTGTTGGGGGCTAGGGAGTATCGAGTTGATCATTATACATGAAGAAATAACCAATTTCATCGTTTGGTTTATGTTTTACACGCGTTTTAAATTTTATTGCCGAAATGGCTTTTTCTCGCCGAGATAAGCACGTTTTCTGAAATGCCGCTCTCCCGTCACTCTGGTTAAAGTGTTATGAAAAAAAAGGCTGTTGGGGGCTAGGGAGTATCGAGTTGATCATTATACATGAAGAAATAACCAATTTCATCATTTGGTTTATGTTTTACACGCGTTTTAAATTTTATTGCCGAAATCGCTTTTTCTCGCCGAGATAAGCACGTTTTCTGAAATGCCGCTCTCCCGTCACTCTGGTTAAAGTGTTATGAAAAAAAAGGCTGTTGGGGGCTAGGGAGTATCGAGTTGATCATTATACATGAAGAAATAACCAATTTCATCGTTTGGTTTATGTTTTACACGCGTTTTAAATTTTATTGCCGAAATCGCTTTTTCTCGCCGAGATAAGCACGTTTTCTGAAATGCCGCTCTCCCGTCACTCTGGTTAAAGTGTTATGAAAAAAAAGGCTGTTGGGGGCTAGGGAGTATCGAGTTGATCATTATACATGAAGAAATAACCAATTTCATCGTTTGGTTTATGTTTTACACGCGTTTTAAATTTTATTACCGAAATGGCTTTTTCTCGCCGAGATAAGCACGTTTTCTGAAATGCCGCTCTCCCGTCACTCTGGTTAAAGTGTTATGAAAAAAAAGGCTGTTGGGGGCTAGGGAGTATCGAGTTGATCATTATACATGAAGAAATAACCAATTTCATCGTTTGGTTTATGTTTTACACGCGTTTTAAAATTTATTGCCGAAATCGCTTTTTCTCGCCGAGATAAGCACGTTTTCTGAAATGCCGCTCTCCCGTCACTCTGGTTAAAGTGTTATGAAAAAAAAGGCTGTTGGGGGCTAGGGAGTATCGAGTTGATCATTATACATGAAGAAATAACCAATTTCATCGTTTGGTTTATGTTTTACACGCGTTTTAAATTTTATTGCCGAAATCGCTTTTTCTCGCCGAGATAAGCACGTTTTCTGAAATGCCGCTCTACCGTCACTCTGGTTAAAGTGTTATGAAAAAAAAGGCTGTTGGGGGCTAGGGAGTATCGAGTTGATCATTATACATGAAGAAATAACCAATTTCATCGTTTGGTTTATGTTTTACACGCGTTTTAAATTTTATTGCCGAAATCGCTTTTTCTCGCCGAGATAAGCACGTTTTCTGAAATGCCGCTCTCCCGTCACTCTGGTTAAAGTGTTATGAAAAAAAAGGCTGTTGGGGGCTAGGGAGTATCGAGTTGATCATTATACATGAAGAAATAACCAATTTCATCGTTTGGTTTATGTTTTACACGCGTTTTAAATTTTATTGCCGAAATCGCTTTTTCTCGCCGAGATAAGCACGTTTTCTGAAATGCCGCTCTCCCGTCACTCTGGTTAAAGTGTTATGAAAAAAAAGGCTGTTGGGGGCTAGGGAGTATCGAGTTGATCATTATACATGAAGAAATAACCAATTTCATCGTTTGGTTTATGTTTTACACGCGTTTTAAATTTGATTGCCGAAATCGCTTTTTCTCGCCGAGATAAGCACGTTTTCTGAAATGCCGCTCTCCCGTCACTCTGGTTAAAGTGTTATGAAAAAAAAGGCTGTTGGGGGCTAGGGAGTATCGAGTTGATCATTATACATGAAGAAATAACCAATTTCATCGTTTGGTTTATGTTTTACACGCATTTTAAATTTTATTGCCGAAATCGCTTTTTCTCGCCGAGATAAGCACGTTTTCTGAAATGCCGCTCTCCCGTCACTCTGGTTAAAGTGTTATGAAAAAAAAGGCTGTTGGGGGCTAGGGAGTATCGAGTTGATCATTATACATGAAGAAATAACCAATTTCATCGTTTGGTTTATGTTTTACACGCGTTTTAAATTTTATTGCCGAAATGGCTTTTTCTCGCCGAGATAAGCACGTTTTCTGAAATGCCGCTCTCCCGTCACTCTGGTTAAAGTGTTATGAAAAAAAAGGCTGTTGGGGGCTAGGGAGTATCGAGTTGATCATTATACATGAAGAAATAACCAATTTCATCGTTTGGTTTATGTTTTACACGCGTTTTAAATTTTATTGCCGAAATGGCTTTTTCTCGCCGAGATAAGCACGTTTTCTAAAATGCCGCTCTCCCGTCACTCTGGTTAAAGTGTTATGAAAAAAAAGGCTGTTGGGGGCTAGGGAGTATCGAGTTGATCATTATACATGAAGAAATAACCAATTTCATAGTTTGGTTTATGTTTTACACGCGTTTTAAATTTTATTGCCGAAATCGCTTTTTCTCGCCGAGATAAGCACGTTTTCTGAAATGCCGCTCTCCCGTCACTCTGGTTAAAGTGTTATGAAAAAAAAGGCTGTTGGGGGCTAGGGAGTATCGAGTTGATCATTATACATGAAGAAATAACCAATTTCATCGTTTGGTTTATGTTTTACACGCGTTTTAAATTTTATTGCCGAAATGGCTTTTTCTCGCCGAGATAAGCACGTTTTCTGAAATGCCGCTCTCCCGTCACTCTGGTTAAAGTGTTATGAAAAAAAAGGCTGTTGGGGGCTAGGGAGTATCGAGTTGATCATTATACATGAAGAAATAACCAATTTCATCGTTTGGTTTATGTTTTACACGCGTTTTAAATTTTATTGCCGAAATCGCTTTTTCTCGCCGAGATAAGCACGTTTTCTGAAATGCCGCTCTCCCGTCACTCTGGTGAAAGTGTTATGAAAAAAAAGGCTGTTGGGGGCTAGGGAGTATCGAGTTGATCATTATACATGAAGAAATAACCAATTTCATCGTTTGGTTTATGTTTTACACGCGTTTTAAATTTTATTGCCGAAATCGCTTTTTCTCGCCGAGATAAGCACGTTTTCTGAAATGCCGCTCTCCCGTCACTCTGGTTAAAGTGTTATGAAAAAAAAGGCTGTTGGGGGCTAGGGAGTATCGAGTTGATCATTATACATGAAGAAATAACCAATTTCATCGTTTGGTTTATGTTTTACACGATGCTGAGCTCCAGCTGGAAGTGTAAAAAGAACCGGGCTGGTTAAAAAAAGAACCGGGCGACCCGGTAAAATTGCTTAGCCGGGGCTCTGGAAGCCTAACACGGCGTGATCTTGTCCAAAAAGCCGCTGCTGAGCTCCAGCTGGAAGTGTAAAAAGAACCGGGCTGGTTAAAAAAAAGAACCGGGCGACCCGGTAAAATTGCTTAGCCGGGGCTCTGGAAGCCTAACACGGCGTGATCTTGTCCAAAAAGCCGCTGCTGAGCTCCAGCTGGAAGTGTAAAAAGAACCGGGCTGGTTAAAAAAAAGAACCGGGCGGCCCGGTAAAATTGCTTAGCCGGGGCTCTGGAAGCCTAACCCGGCGTGATACTGTGCAAAAAGCCGCTGCTGAGCTCCAGCTGGAAGTGTAAAAAAAACCGGGCTGGTTAAAAAAAAGAACCGGGCGACCCTGTAAAATTGCTTAGCCGGGGCTCTGGAAGCCTAACACGGCGTGATCTTGTCCAAAAACCCGCTGCTGAGCTCCAGCTGGAAGTGTAAAAAGAACCGGGATGGTTAAAAAAAAGAACCGGGCGGGCCGGTAAAATTGCTTAGCCGGGGCTCTGGAAGCCTAACACGGCGTGATCTTGTCCAAAAAGCCGCTCGTGAGCTCCAGCTGGAAGTGTAAAAAGAACCGGGCTGGTTCAAAAAAAGAACCGGGCGGCCCGGTAGAATTGCTTAGCCGAGGTCCTGGAAGCCTAACCCGGCGTGATCTTGCGCAAAAAGCCGCTGCTGAGCTCCAGCTGGAAGTGTAAAAAGAACCGGGCTGGTTCAAAAAAAGAACCGGGCGGCCCGGTAAAATTGCTTAGCCGGGGTCCTGGAAGCCTAACGCGGCGTGATCTTGCCCGAAAGTCGGCCTCTATACTTCCATATTAGGTACCAGGCGCTCAGAGCCAACTTGGCAAAAATTTTCTAAGTGCCCACGGCTCTGCGGGGATTGTGCGTCCGACCCGCGCCGGTTCTCCAGCCGGCCTAAAATAACGCAAAACCAGCCTCTCCCCCTGGAGCTCACAGCCAAAGGCGAAACTTTTCTAAGTGCCTACGGCTCTGCGGGCTTTTGAGTCCGCCCCGCGCCGGTTCGTCGGTCGGCCTCAAAAAGCGAAAAATCAGCCTCTCTCCCTGTAGCTCGACTCGAGTTGATCATTATACATGAAGAAATAACCAATTTCATCGTTTGGTTTATGTTTTACACGCGTTTTAAATTTTATTGCCGAAATGGCTTTTTCTCGCCGAGATAAGCACGTTTTCTGAAATGCCGCTCTCCCGTCACTCTGGTTAAAGTGTTATGAAAAAAAAGGCTGTTGGGGGCTAGGGAGTATCGAGTTGATCATTATACATGAAGAAATAACCAATTTCATCGTTTGGTTTATGTTTTACACGCGTTTTAAATTTTATTGCCGAAATCGCTTTTTCTCGCCGAGATAAGCACGTTTTCTGAAATGCCGCTCTCCCGTCACTCTGGTTAAAGTGTTATGAAAAAAAAGGCTGTTGGGGGCTAGGGAGTATCGAGTTGATCATTATACATGAAGAAATAACCAATTTCATCGTTTGGTTTATGTTTTACACGCGTTTTAAATTTTATTGCCGAAATGGCTTTTTCTCGCCGAGATAAGCACGTTTTCTGAAATGCCGCTCTCCCGTCACTCTGGTTAAAGTGTTATGAAAAAAAAGGCTGTTGGGGGCTAGGGAGTATCGAGTTGATCATTATACATGAAGAAATAACCAATTTCATCGTTTGGTTTATGTTTTACACGCGTTTTAAATTTTATTGCCGAAATGGCTTTTTCTCGCCGAGATAAGCACGTTTTCTGAAATGCCGCTCTCCCGTCACTCTGGTTAAAGTGTTATGAAAAAAAAGGCTTTTGGGGGCTAGGGAGTATCGAGTTGATCATTATACATGAAGAAATAACCAATTTCATCGTTTGGTTTATGTTTTACACGCGTTTTAAATTTTATTGCCGAAATCGCTTTTTCTCGCCGAGATAAGCACGTTTTCTGAAATGCCGCTCTCCCGTCACTCTGGTTAAAGTGTTATGAAAAAAAAGGCTGTTGGGGGCTAGGGAGTATCGAGTTGATCATTATACATGAAGAAATAACCAATTTCATCGTTTGGTTTATGTTTTACACGCGTTTTAAATTTTATTGCCGAAATGGCTTTTTCTCGCCGAGATAAGCACGTTTTCTGAAATGCCGCTCTCCCGTCACTCTGGTTAAAGTGTTATGAAAAAAAAGGCTGTTGGGGGCTAGGGAGTATCGAGTTGATCATTATACATGAAGAAATAACCAATTTCATCGTTTGGTTTATGTTTTACACGCGTTTTAAATTTTATTGCCGAAATGGCTTTTTCTCGCCGAGATAAGCACGTTTTCTGAAATGCCGCTCTCCCGTCACTCTGGTTAAAGTGTTATGAAAAAAAAGGCTGTTGGGGGCTAGGGAGTATCGAGTTGATCATTATACATGAAGAAATAACCAATTTCATCGTTTGGTTTATGTTTTACACGCGTTTTAAATTTTATGCCGAAATCGCTTTTTCTCGCCGAGATAAGCACGTTTTCTGAAATGCCGCTCTCCCGTCACTCTGGTTAAAGTGTTATGAAAAAAAAGGCTGTTGGGGGCTAGGGAGTATCGAGTTGATCATTATACATGAAGAAATAACCAATTTCATCGTTTGGTTTATGTTTTACACGCGTTTTAAATTTTATTGCCGAAATGGCTTTTTCTCGCCGAGATAAGCACGTTTTCTGAAATGCCGCTCTCCCGTCACTCTGGTTAAAGTGTTATGAAAAAAAAGGCTGTTGGGGGCTAGGGAGTATCGAGTTGATCATTATACATGAAGAAATAACCAATTTCATCGTTTGGTTTATGTTTTACACGCGTTTTAAATTTTATTGCCGAAATGGCTTTTTCTCGCCGAGATAAGCACGTTTTCTGAAATGCCGCTCTCCCGTCACTCTGGTTAAATTGTTATGAAAAAAAAGGCTGTTGGGGGCTAGGGAGTATCGAGTTGATCATTATACATGAAGAAATAACCAATTTCATCGTTTGGTTTATGTTTTACACGCGTTTTAAATTTTATTGCCGAAATCGCTTTTTCTCGCCGAGATAAGCACGTTTTCTGAAATGCCGCTCTCCCGTCACTCTGGTTAAAGTGTTATGAAAAAAAAGGCTGTTGGGGGCTAGGGAGTATCGAGTTGATCATTATACATGAAGAAATAACCAATTTCATCGTTTGGTTTATGTTTTACACGCGTTTTAAATTTTATTGCCGAAATGGCTTTTTCTCGCCGAGATAAGCACGTTTTCTGAAATGCCGCTCTCCCGTCACTCTGGTTAAAGTGTTATGAAAAAAAAGGCTGTTGGGGGCTAGGGAGTATCGAGTTGATCATTATACATGAAGAAATAACCAATTTCATCATTTGGTTTATGTTTTACACGCGTTTTAAATTTTATTGCCGAAATCGCTTTTTCTCGCCGAGATAAGCACGTTTTCTGAAATGCCGCTCTCCCGTCACTCTGGTTAAAGTGTTATGAAAAAAAAGGCTGTTGGGGGCTAGGGAGTATCGAGTTGATCATTATACATGAAGAAATAACCAATTTCATCGTTTGGTTTATGTTTTACACGCGTTTTAAATTTTATTGCCGAAATCGCTTTTTCTCGCCGAGATAAGCACGTTTTCTGAAATGCCGCTCTCCCGTCACTCTGGTTAAAGTGTTATGAAAAAAAAGGCTGTTGGGGGCTAGGGAGTATCGAGTTGATCATTATACATGAAGAAATAACCAATTTCATCGTTTGGTTTATGTTTTACACGCGTTTTAAATTTTATTACCGAAATGGCTTTTTCTCGCCGAGATAAGCACGTTTTCTGAAATGCCGCTCTCCCGTCACTCTGGTTAAAGTGTTATGAAAAAAAAGGCTGTTGGGGGCTAGGGAGTATCGAGTTGATCATTATACATGAAGAAATAACCAATTTCATCGTTTGGTTTATGTTTTACACGCGTTTTAAAATTTATTGCCGAAATCGCTTTTTCTCGCCGAGATAAGCACGTTTTCTGAAATGCCGCTCTCCCGTCACTCTGGTTAAAGTGTTATGAAAAAAAAGGCTGTTGGGGGCTAGGGAGTATCGAGTTGATCATTATACATGAAGAAATAACCAATTTCATCGTTTGGTTTATGTTTTACACGCGTTTTAAATTTTATTGCCGAAATCGCTTTTTCTCGCCGAGATAAGCACGTTTTCTGAAATGCCGCTCTACCGTCACTCTGGTTAAAGTGTTATGAAAAAAAAGGCTGTTGGGGGCTAGGGAGTATCGAGTTGATCATTATACATGAAGAAATAACCAATTTCATCGTTTGGTTTATGTTTTACACGCGTTTTAAATTTTATTGCCGAAATCGCTTTTTCTCGCCGAGATAAGCACGTTTTCTGAAATGCCGCTCTCCCGTCACTCTGGTTAAAGTGTTATGAAAAAAAAGGCTGTTGGGGGCTAGGGAGTATCGAGTTGATCATTATACATGAAGAAATAACCAATTTCATCGTTTGGTTTATGTTTTACACGCGTTTTAAATTTTATTGCCGAAATCGCTTTTTCTCGCCGAGATAAGCACGTTTTCTGAAATGCCGCTCTCCCGTCACTCTGGTTAAAGTGTTATGAAAAAAAAGGCTGTTGGGGGCTAGGGAGTATCGAGTTGATCATTATACATGAAGAAATAACCAATTTCATCGTTTGGTTTATGTTTTACACGCGTTTTAAATTTTATTGCCGAAATCGCTTTTTCTCGCCGAGATAAGCACGTTTTCTGAAATGCCGCTCTCCCGTCACTCTGGTTAAAGTGTTATGAAAAAAAAGGCTGTTGGGGGCTAGGGAGTATCGAGTTGATCATTATACATGAAGAAATAACCAATTTCATCGTTTGGTTTATGTTTTACACGCGTTTTAAATTTTATTGCCGAAATCGCTTTTTCTCGCCGAGATAAGCACGTTTTCTGAAATGCCGCTCTCCCGTCACTCTGGTTAAAGTGTTATGAAAAAAAAGGCTGTTGGGGGCTAGGGAGTATCGAGTTGATCATTATACATGAAGAAATAACCAATTTCATCGTTTGGTTTATGTTTTACACGCGTTTTAAATTTTATTGCCGAAATCGCTTTTTCTCGCCGAGATAAGCACGTTTTCTGAAATGCCGCTCTCCCGTCACTCTGGTTAAAGTGTTATGAAAAAAAAGGCTGTTGGGGGCTAGGGAGTATCGAGTTGATCATTATACATGAAGAAATAACCAATTTCATCGTTTGGTTTATGTTTTACACGCGTTTTAAATTTTATTGCCGAAATCGCTTTTTCTCGCCGAGATAAGCACGTTTTCTGAAATGCCGCTCTCCCGTCACTCTGGTTAAAGTGTTATGAAAAAAAAGGCTGTTGGGGGCTAGGGAGTATCGAGTTGATCATTATACATGAACAAATAACCAATTTCATCGTTTGGTTTATGTTTTACACGCGTTTTAAATTTTATTGCCGAAATCGCTTTTTCTCGCCGAGATAAGCACGTTTTCTGAAATGCCGCTCTCCCGTCACTCTGGTTAAAGTGTTATGAAAAAAAAGGCTGTTGGGGGCTAGGGAGTATCGAGTTGATCATTATACATGAAGAAATAACCAATTTCATCGTTTGGTTTATGTTTTACACGCGTTTTAAATTTTATTGCCGAAATCGCTTTTTCTCGCCGAGATAAGCACGTTTTCTGAAATGCCGCTCTCCCGTCACTCTGGTTAAAGTGTTATGAAAAAAAAGGCTGTTGGGGGCTAGGGAGTATCGAGTTGATCATTATACATGAAGAAATAACCAATTTCATCGTTTGGTTTATGTTTTACACGCGTTTTAAATTTTATTGCCGAAATCGCTTTTTCTCGCCGAGATAAGCACGTTTTCTGAAATGCCGCTCTCCGTCACTCTGGTTAAAGTGTTATGAAAAAAAAGGCTGTTGGGGGCTAGGGAGTATCGAGTTGATCATTATACATGAAGAAATAACCAATTTCATCGTTTGGTTTATGTTTTACACGCGTTTTAAATTTTATTGCCGAAATCGCTTTTTCTCGCCGAGATAAGCACGTTTTCTGAAATGCCGCTCTCCCGTCACTCTGGTTAAAGTGTTATGAAAAAAAAGGCTGTTGGGGGCTAGGGAGTATCGAGTTGATCATTATACATGAAGAAATAACCAATTTCATCGTTTGGTTTATGTTTTACACGCGTTTTAAATTTTATTGCCGAAATCGCTTTTTCTCGCCGAGATAAGCACGTTTTCTGAAATGCCGCTCTCCCGTCACTCTGGTTAAAGTGTTATGAAAAAAAAGGCTGTTGGGGGCTAGGGAGTATCGAGTTGATCATTATACATGAACAAATAACCAATTTCATCGTTTGGTTTATGTTTTACACGCGTTTTAAATTTTATTGCCGAAATCGCTTTTTCTCGCCGAGATAAGCACGTTTTCTGAAATGCCGCTCTCCCGTCACTCTGGTTAAAGTGTTATGAAAAAAAAGGCTGTTGGGGGCTAGGGAGTATCGAGTTGATCATTATACATGAACAAATAACCAATTTCATCGTTTGGTTTATGTTTTACACGCGTTTTAAATTTTATTGCCGAAATCGCTTTTTCTCGCCGAGATAAGCACGTTTTCTGAAATGCCGCTCTCCCGTCACTCTGGTTAAAGTGTTATGAAAAAAAAGGCTGTTGGGGGCTAGGGAGTATCGAGTTGATCATTATACATGAAGAAATAACCAATTTCATCGTTTGGTTTATGTTTTACACGCGTTTTAAATTTTATTGCCGAAATCGCTTTTTCTCGCCGAGATAAGCACGTTTTCTGAAATGCCGCTCTCCCGTCACTCTGGTTAAAGTGTTATGAAAAAAAAGGCTGTTGGGGGCTAGGGAGTATCGAGTTGATCATTATACATGAAGAAATAACCAATTTCATCGTTTGGTTTATGTTTTACACGCGTTTTAAATTTTATTGCCGAAATCGCTTTTTCTCGCCGAGATAAGCACGTTTTCTGAAATGCCGCTCTCCCGTCACTCTGGTTAAAGTGTTATGAAAAAAAAGGCTGTTGGGGGCTAGGGAGTATCGAGTTGATCATTATACATGAAGAAATAACCAATTTCATCGTTTGGTTTATGTTTTACACGCGTTTTAAATTTTATTGCCGAAATCGCTTTTTCTCGCCGAGATAAGCACGTTTTCTGAAATGCCGCTCTCCCGTCACTCTGGTTAAAGTGTTATGAAAAAAAAGGCTGTTGGGGGCTAGGGAGTATCGAGTTGATCATTATACATGAAGAAATAACCAATTTCATCGTTTGGTTTATGTTTTACACGCGTTTTAAATTTTATTGCCGAAATCGCTTTTTCTCGCCGAGATAAGCACGTTTTCTGAAATGCCGCTCTCCCGTCACTCTGGTTAAAGTGTTATGAAAAAAAAGGCTGTTGGGGGCTAGGGAGTATCGAGTTGATCATTATACATGAAGAAATAACCAATTTCATCGTTTGGTTTATGTTTTACACGCGTTTTAAATTTTATTGCCGAAATCGCTTTTTCTCGCCGAGATAAGCACGTTTTCTGAAATGCCGCTCTCCCGTCACTCTGGTTAAAGTGTTATGAAAAAAAAGGCTGTTGGGGGCTAGGGAGTATCGAGTTGATCATTATACATGAAGAAATAACCAATTTCATCGTTTGGTTTATGTTTTACACGCGTTTTAAATTTTATTGCCGAAATCGCTTTTTCTCGCCGAGATAAGCACGTTTTCTGAAATGCCGCTCTCCCGTCACTCTGGTTAAAGTGTTATGAAAAAAAAGGCTGTTGGGGGCTAGGGAGTATCGAGTTGATCATTATACATGAAGAAATAACCAATTTCATCGTTTGGTTTATGTTTTACACGCGTTTTAAATTTTATTGCCGAAATCGCTTTTTCTCGCCGAGATAAGCACGTTTTCTGAAATGCCGCTCTCCCGTCACTCTGGTTAAAGTGTTATGAAAAAAAAGGCTGTTGGGGGCTAGGGAGTATCGAGTTGATCATTATACATGAAGAAATAACCAATTTCATCGTTTGGTTTATGTTTTACACGCGTTTTAAATTTTATTGCCGAAATCGCTTTTTCTCGCCGAGATAAGCACGTTTTCTGAAATGCCGCTCTCCCGTCACTCTGGTTAAAGTGTTATGAAAAAAAAGGCTGTTGGGGGCTAGGGAGTATCGAGTTGATCATTATACATGAAGAAATAACCAATTTCATCGTTTGGTTTATGTTTTACACGCGTTTTAAATTTTATTGCCGAAATCGCTTTTTCTCGCCGAGATAAGCACGTTTTCTGAAATGCCGCTCTCCCGTCACTCTGGTTAAAGTGTTATGAAAAAAAAGGCTGTTGGGGGCTAGGGAGTATCGAGTTGATCATTATACATGAAGAAATAACCAATTTCATCGTTTGGTTTATGTTTTACACGCGTTTTAAATTTTATTGCCGAAATCGCTTTTTCTCGCCGAGATAAGCACGTTTTCTGAAATGCCGCTCTCCCGTCACTCTGGTTAAAGTGTTATGAAAAAAAAGGCTGTTGGGGGCTAGGGAGTATCGAGTTGATCATTATACATGAAGAAATAACCAATTTCATCGTTTGGTTTATGTTTTACACGCGTTTTAAATTTTATTGCCGAAATCGCTTTTTCTCGCCGAGATAAGCACGTTTTCTGAAATGCCGCTCTCCCGTCACTCTGGTTAAAGTGTTATGAAAAAAAAGGCTGTTGGGGGCTAGGGAGTATCGAGTTGATCATTATACATGAAGAAATAACCAATTTCATCGTTTGGTTTATGTTTTACACGCGTTTTAAATTTTATTGCCGAAATCGCTTTTTCTCGCCGAGATAAGCACGTTTTCTGAAATGCCGCTCTCCCGTCACTCTGGTTAAAGTGTTATGAAAAAAAAGGCTGTTGGGGGCTAGGGAGTATCGAGTTGATCATTATACATGAAGAAATAACCAATTTCATCGTTTGGTTTATGTTTTACACGCGTTTTAAATTTTATTGCCGAAATCGCTTTTTCTCGCCGAGATAAGCACGTTTTCTGAAATGCCGCTCTCCCGTCACTCTGGTTAAAGTGTTATGAAAAAAAAGGCTGTTGGGGGCTAGGGAGTATCGAGTTGATCATTATACATGAAGAAATAACCAATTTCATCGTTTGGTTTATGTTTTACACGCGTTTTAAATTTTATTGCCGAAATCGCTTTTTCTCGCCGAGATAAGCACGTTTTCTGAAATGCCGCTCTCCCGTCACTCTGGTTAAAGTGTTATGAAAAAAAAGGCTGTTGGGGGCTAGGGAGTATCGAGTTGATCATTATACATGAAGAAATAACCAATTTCATCGTTTGGTTTATGTTTTACACGCGTTTTAAATTTTATTGCCGAAATCGCTTTTTCTCGCCGAGATAAGCACGTTTTCTGAAATGCCGCTCTCCCGTCACTCTGGTTAAAGTGTTATGAAAAAAAAGGCTGTTGGGGGCTAGGGAGTATCGAGTTGATCATTATACATGAAGAAATAACCAATTTCATCGTTTGGTTTATGTTTTACACGCGTTTTAAATTTTATTGCCGAAATCGCTTTTTCTCGCCGAGATAAGCACGTTTTCTGAAATGCCGCTCTCCCGTCACTCTGGTTAAAGTGTTATGAAAAAAAAGGCTGTTGGGGGCTAGGGAGTATCGAGTTGATCATTATACATGAAGAAATAACCAATTTCATCGTTTGGTTTATGTTTTACACGCGTTTTAAATTTTATTGCCGAAATCGCTTTTTCTCGCCGAGATAAGCACGTTTTCTGAAATGCCGCTCTCCCGTCACTCTGGTTAAAGTGTTATGAAAAAAAAGGCTGTTGGGGGCTAGGGAGTATCGAGTTGATCATTATACATGAAGAAATAACCAATTTCATCGTTTGGTTTATGTTTTACACGCGTTTTAAATTTTATTGCCGAAATCGCTTTTTCTCGCCGAGATAAGCACGTTTTCTGAAATGCCGCTCTCCCGTCACTCTGGTTAAAGTGTTATGAAAAAAAAGGCTGTTGGGGGCTAGGGAGTATCGAGTTGATCATTATACATGAAGAAATAACCAATTTCATCGTTTGGTTTATGTTTTACACGCGTTTTAAATTTTATTGCCGAAATCGCTTTTTCTCGCCGAGATAAGCACGTTTTCTGAAATGCCGCTCTCCCGTCACTCTGGTTAAAGTGTTATGAAAAAAAAGGCTGTTGGGGGCTAGGGAGTATCGAGTTGATCATTATACATGAAGAAATAACCAATTTCATCGTTTGGTTTATGTTTTACACGCGTTTTAAATTTTATTGCCGAAATCGCTTTTTCTCGCCGAGATAAGCACGTTTTCTGAAATGCCGCTCTCCCGTCACTCTGGTTAAAGTGTTATGAAAAAAAAGGCTGTTGGGGGCTAGGGAGTATCGAGTTGATCATTATACATGAAGAAATAACCAATTTCATCGTTTGGTTTATGTTTTACACGCGTTTTAAATTTTATTGCCGAAATCGCTTTTTCTCGCCGAGATAAGCACGTTTTCTGAAATGCCGCTCTCCCGTCACTCTGGTTAAAGTGTTATGAAAAAAAAGGCTGTTGGGGGCTAGGGAGTATCGAGTTGATCATTATACATGAAGAAATAACCAATTTCATCGTTTGGTTTATGTTTTACACGCGTTTTAAATTTTATTGCCGAAATCGCTTTTTCTCGCCGAGATAAGCACGTTTTCTGAAATGCCGCTCTCCCGTCACTCTGGTTAAAGTGTTATGAAAAAAAAGGCTGTTGGGGGCTAGGGAGTATCGAGTTGATCATTATACATGAAGAAATAACCAATTTCATCGTTTGGTTTATGTTTTACACGCGTTTTAAATTTTATTGCCGAAATCGCTTTTTCTCGCCGAGATAAGCACGTTTTCTGAAATGCCGCTCTCCCGTCACTCTGGTTAAAGTGTTATGAAAAAAAAGGCTGTTGGGGGCTAGGGAGTATCGAGTTGATCATTATACATGAAGAAATAACCAATTTCATCGTTTGGTTTATGTTTTACACGCGTTTTAAATTTTATTGCCGAAATCGCTTTTTCTCGCCGAGATAAGCACGTTTTCTGAAATGCCGCTCTCCCGTCACTCTGGTTAAAGTGTTATGAAAAAAAAGGCTGTTGGGGGCTAGGGAGTATCGAGTTGATCATTATACATGAAGAAATAACCAATTTCATCGTTTGGTTTATGTTTTACACGCGTTTTAAATTTTATTGCCGAAATCGCTTTTTCTCGCCGAGATAAGCACGTTTTCTGAAATGCCGCTCTCCCGTCACTCTGGTTAAAGTGTTATGAAAAAAAAGGCTGTTGGGGGCTAGGGAGTATCGAGTTGATCATTATACATGAAGAAATAACCAATTTCATCGTTTGGTTTATGTTTTACACGCGTTTTAAATTTTATTGCCGAAATCGCTTTTTCTCGCCGAGATAAGCACGTTTTCTGAAATGCCGCTCTCCCGTCACTCTGGTTAAAGTGTTATGAAAAAAAAGGCTGTTGGGGGCTAGGGAGTATCGAGTTGATCATTATACATGAAGAAATAACCAATTTCATCGTTTGGTTTATGTTTTACACGCGTTTTAAATTTTATTGCCGAAATCGCTTTTTCTCGCCGAGATAAGCACGTTTTCTGAAATGCCGCTCTCCCGTCACTCTGGTTAAAGTGTTATGAAAAAAAAGGCTGTTGGGGGCTAGGGAGTATCGAGTTGATCATTATACATGAAGAAATAACCAATTTCATCGTTTGGTTTATGTTTTACACGCGTTTTAAATTTTATTGCCGAAATCGCTTTTTCTCGCCGAGATAAGCACGTTTTCTGAAATGCCGCTCTCCCGTCACTCTGGTTAAAGTGTTATGAAAAAAAAGGCTGTTGGGGGCTAGGGAGTATCGAGTTGATCATTATACATGAAGAAATAACCAATTTCATCGTTTGGTTTATGTTTTACACGCGTTTTAAATTTTATTGCCGAAATCGCTTTTTCTCGCCGAGATAAGCACGTTTTCTGAAATGCCGCTCTCCCGTCACTCTGGTTAAAGTGTTATGAAAAAAAAGGCTGTTGGGGGCTAGGGAGTATCGAGTTGATCATTATACATGAAGAAATAACCAATTTCATCGTTTGGTTTATGTTTTACACGCGTTTTAAATTTTATTGCCGAAATCGCTTTTTCTCGCCGAGATAAGCACGTTTTCTGAAATGCCGCTCTCCCGTCACTCTGGTTAAAGTGTTATGAAAAAAAAGGCTGTTGGGGGCTAGGGAGTATCGAGTTGATCATTATACATGAAGAAATAACCAATTTCATCGTTTGGTTTATGTTTTACACGCGTTTTAAATTTTATTGCCGAAATCGCTTTTTCTCGCCGAGATAAGCACGTTTTCTGAAATGCCGCTCTCCCGTCACTCTGGTTAAAGTGTTATGAAAAAAAAGGCTGTTGGGGGCTAGGGAGTATCGAGTTGATCATTATACATGAAGAAATAACCAATTTCATCGTTTGGTTTATGTTTTACACGCGTTTTAAATTTTATTGCCGAAATCGCTTTTTCTCGCCGAGATAAGCACGTTTTCTGAAATGCCGCTCTCCCGTCACTCTGGTTAAAGTGTTATGAAAAAAAAGGCTGTTGGGGGCTAGGGAGTATCGAGTTGATCATTATACATGAAGAAATAACCAATTTCATCGTTTGGTTTATGTTTTACACGCGTTTTAAATTTTATTGCCGAAATCGCTTTTTCTCGCCGAGATAAGCACGTTTTCTGAAATGCCGCTCTCCCGTCACTCTGGTTAAAGTGTTATGAAAAAAAAGGCTGTTGGGGGCTAGGGAGTATCGAGTTGATCATTATACATGAAGAAATAACCAATTTCATCGTTTGGTTTATGTTTTACACGCGTTTTAAATTTTATTGCCGAAATCGCTTTTTCTCGCCGAGATAAGCACGTTTTCTGAAATGCCGCTCTCCCGTCACTCTGGTTAAAGTGTTATGAAAAAAAAGGCTGTTGGGGGCTAGGGAGTATCGAGTTGATCATTATACATGAAGAAATAACCAATTTCATCGTTTGGTTTATGTTTTACACGCGTTTTAAATTTTATTGCCGAAATCGCTTTTTCTCGCCGAGATAAGCACGTTTTCTGAAATGCCGCTCTCCCGTCACTCTGGTTAAAGTGTTATGAAAAAAAAGGCTGTTGGGGGCTAGGGAGTATCGAGTTGATCATTATACATGAAGAAATAACCAATTTCATCGTTTGGTTTATGTTTTACACGCGTTTTAAATTTTATTGCCGAAATCGCTTTTTCTCGCCGAGATAAGCACGTTTTCTGAAATGCCGCTCTCCCGTCACTCTGGTTAAAGTGTTATGAAAAAAAAGGCTGTTGGGGGCTAGGGAGTATCGAGTTGATCATTATACATGAAGAAATAACCAATTTCATCGTTTGGTTTATGTTTTACACGCGTTTTAAATTTTATTGCCGAAATCGCTTTTTCTCGCCGAGATAAGCACGTTTTCTGAAATGCCGCTCTCCCGTCACTCTGGTTAAAGTGTTATGAAAAAAAAGGCTGTTGGGGGCTAGGGAGTATCGAGTTGATCATTATACATGAAGAAATAACCAATTTCATCGTTTGGTTTATGTTTTACACGCGTTTTAAATTTTATTGCCGAAATCGCTTTTTCTCGCCGAGATAAGCACGTTTTCTGAAATGCCGCTCTCCCGTCACTCTGGTTAAAGTGTTATGAAAAAAAAGGCTGTTGGGGGCTAGGGAGTATCGAGTTGATCATTATACATGAAGAAATAACCAATTTCATCGTTTGGTTTATGTTTTACACGCGTTTTAAATTTTATTGCCGAAATCGCTTTTTCTCGCCGAGATAAGCACGTTTTCTGAAATGCCGCTCTCCCGTCACTCTGGTTAAAGTGTTATGAAAAAAAAGGCTGTTGGGGGCTAGGGAGTATCGAGTTGATCATTATACATGAAGAAATAACCAATTTCATCGTTTGGTTTATGTTTTACACGCGTTTTAAATTTTATTGCCGAAATCGCTTTTTCTCGCCGAGATAAGCACGTTTTCTGAAATGCCGCTCTCCCGTCACTCTGGTTAAAGTGTTATGAAAAAAAAGGCTGTTGGGGGCTAGGGAGTATCGAGTTGATCATTATACATGAAGAAATAACCAATTTCATCGTTTGGTTTATGTTTTACACGCGTTTTAAATTTTATTGCCGAAATCGCTTTTTCTCGCCGAGATAAGCACGTTTTCTGAAATGCCGCTCTCCCGTCACTCTGGTTAAAGTGTTATGAAAAAAAAGGCTGTTGGGGGCTAGGGAGTATCGAGTTGATCATTATACATGAAGAAATAACCAATTTCATCGTTTGGTTTATGTTTTACACGCGTTTTAAATTTTATTGCCGAAATCGCTTTTTCTCGCCGAGATAAGCACGTTTTCTGAAATGCCGCTCTCCCGTCACTCTGGTTAAAGTGTTATGAAAAAAAAGGCTGTTGGGGGCTAGGGAGTATCGAGTTGATCATTATACATGAAGAAATAACCAATTTCATCGTTTGGTTTATGTTTTACACGCGTTTTAAATTTTATTGCCGAAATCGCTTTTTCTCGCCGAGATAAG